>NW_010523893.1:0-10866 GCF_000687285.1 Phaethon lepturus | reverse complement strand
CAGGCAGCCACTATCGCCTGATCCCTTCCCAGGACGGGCATCAGACCCCCTCAGAAAGGGTTCAGTCAGCCTGGAGCCATGGCTGATCTTGTGTAAAACATTTTTATCTTGATGCAGGTATTTATTTCAGCACCCAGTTGCAGCCCAGCATGGCGGGTGCAGGACTTGGGCAGGTTTGGCAGGCATGGAGCTGTGGCTGGTGCTGGGTGACGGGACGTGCCATCTAGCGGCACGCGGGCTGTGCGCGGCGCTGCAGGAGGAGACAGGGACCTGGGCTAGCACGGCCAGGCTTGCTTGTGTAGCTCTTGTGGAAAGGTTTGAGGGGAGAGCTTTTGGTTTTGCTTTTTCCTTTTCTTTGAACTGTGCATTTGAAAATGCTTGAAACTTAATGAAGCACATGGGAGTCTTCCCACTGTCTCCAGTGGGATTTGTATCTCTCCCCTGCTGTCAAAGCATGGCAGCCAATGCTGAGATCAGGAGGAGACGGAAATGACATTCGAGTCAGATTTTTAAATTGACATCAGCGTTTCCTTCCTGCATAACATACAGCAGTGAACATCGCTGTAACTAGTCTCTGCTCTGTGTGGAGCAGAAACCAAGGGACATAACAGCTTTCATGCAAGTATGTCCTTTATAAATAAAAAATGTTCATATGTTAAATAAACAGCCTTGGAAAATTAACTGCTACCTGTGGTGTGCATGGACATCAGTAGTCCATGCTTAGTGGTGCTGATCCACCGCATGTTATTCTGGAGTAAAGGGGCCCAGCAGCCCTCCTGGCTGGAGGCTGCAGTGCCTGTTCAGATTGAGATGAAGGCCAGTCATTGCCCCCTGTGATGGCAAGTGTGTGATTTAGGGATGCCTGCCTGTTAGGATCTGGACAAGGTCCTTCAGACTCATGTGATGTGCATCAACGCATGGCAATGAGACAGTGATGGTTTTTATTGCAGCCATGGCCTCCCTCTCATCTGGGAGAGGAAGGGCTCTGTTGTGCCATTCAGCTTAGTGCCTCCCGAGCACTGGAAAAGATGTGCAGGGATTGTGTGTACAAAGGTTACAGAAAATGGCTATTCCATCTATGCTTCTCCTCAGCCTGCCTGAAATTATTCCCCTCTAGTCTCGGGCATCTTTAAAGCCCATAGTAGGCAAGACTGAACGTTACACTTTGTACTGTGCTACAGGTATGGGATTTGCAGGTGTCACCAGTGTCGTCGGCCCCTCTCTGAGCAGGAAGATGTTACGTGAAGTGCCCAGATGATTTGCAGGAAGGCTTTCTGCAACTATGCCCATCCTTACCAAGGCAGGGAAGACATCTCCTTGGTTTTGAAATTGGTTTAATCTTCACTGGTCTATTCCAAGCTGCTGGAACTGGTGTGTGACATCCCATCTGAAGCTGTAAGCAAGTCTCTTGTGTCTCAGAGGAAAACAAAAATAGTGTTCACTGCTGCCAACCAGCATGTCACAAGATAAAAATCCTGTCCTGGCCCCTGCAGGGAAACCGCTGATTCCCTAATTGGGAAAAGGGTCTGACAGCAGTTTCCCAAAGTTGCTCACTTCTGTGAAATGGGGCAGAGTATTCAGTTTTGCCATGCCAGAATTGGCTGCCCTGTGTCCCCGTACCACTTCTTAGTGACTACTTCCTTTCTGCTCCTTTCAGTGTGTTAGTCTCTGCAAGCACTCCAGAAGGGCCAGTAAGTTAAAACACCTTAAGCTGATTTTTTTTTTTTTTTTTAACCAGTGGGTGCCAGATGGACATGTGACACCAGAGCACACGTACAGTGCCTGGACATCTGGCAGAGCTCTTCCATGAGAATCCATCGGATGGTCCCCACAGGGAGTTCGGAGAAGTTGTACATGCAGCTTTCTGCTGTGCAAATAAGCCAATTTAGTTATGACACATTATTTCTAATTGTCTGTCTACAGCTCAGAACTGATCTCCATGTTGCTGAAACTCTGCTCACGTCTCCATGTGCAAATGGAGGGCAGGTGAACGTCATGGTTAAAATTGCAAATGAGGCCATTTGTTCAAAGTCTGGAAAGGGACTGAGGCCTTTTCTAAGCTCAGATATCTGTATTGTGACTGTGGGCTTTCACTGGGGATCAGACCTGAAATCCATAGCCAGATCATAACTATTCCAAAATTTTGGAGTTTTTTTCGGATTTCTCCTGATCAACAGAAATGTTTAATAAGTTCTGATGTCTACTTTAATAAAACATGTACTGTATGCTGTGAAAATGGAGCTTCTGGCTTGAATATAGACAGTGTGTGAGTAATCTGTAACATCATCACCAGTAACAAGACCATTTTGAATGAAACTGTCTTTTGCAAGACCAAGGCAGCCCTGTTGTGTCCAGCTGGAAGCTGATAGATCCGTCTCTTGAAGAATAATTCTGAGAAACCTTGTTCCCGGTCGTGAATGTTGCTCCAGTTTTTCTCAGTTGAAACAAACAATAGACAGGTTTTTTTCTGGTTATTACGTTTCTTGACAGTGGTTTTTTGGTGGTGTTTTTTTTTTTAATATACCTTATGCAACAGCCTTCCCAGAAAGAAGAAACCAACTGTGTCTTGTTAAAAAGGAGAGTGAAGGGTAGAAGTGGGTGGACAGTCCCCTCCCACACCTCAAAGCCAGCTTTCCCAAGCTCCTGATCTGAACTTGTATATGTGGGTCCTGGTGTGTGCCTTCTCCTCTTTAAAGCGTGTGCTCCTGGAATGAAAGAGCCAGGATAATACTTTTTCTCTAAAATCCACAGCAAGTGCAACTGTGGTTTTAGCTTTGGAAGTGACTTTCTGAATTTGAATATATACATGTATATATAAAAAATACCTTTTTTTTTCCACTCCAGAAGTGAATTTCTGAAGTTGACTGTAAGATCTTTAAAGCAAAACAAACTCTGTTTGGCCTCCAAAGTTTTCTTGAAGAACATTTTCAGCTCATCTGAAGATGATAGTTGATTTGAACTGTGGTACCCATAGTGGCTTGTACAATCCAAAGTGTTGCTGCTGTGAATAGAAGATCTGTCATCTCACAGACCAGCCTCAGATTTTGACACTTCTCCAACAAGTTGGTTCTTCCAGAGAGTGTCTGGGAGTAATGAGAGTTAATATGAGGGGCTATTAGATTTCAGAGAGAAGTTTTCCTTGCTGGATAAACATAGCTTGTAATCTTACAGAGATATATTGGCCTATTTGGATGACAGGGTGGTTCCCAAGTAGGGGAAGCAGTTTGCTTAGCCAGAAATCGTCTCCTGTTTCTTATTCATGGAAAAATCTTGTCTTCAAACCAAAGTTTGTTGTTTGATTATCTTGGTGTGGGCGTATAGTGCATTCTTTTGGCTCCGCTTGTACTTATGTTGAGTTTAGCTATCGAAAGGTCCTATGGTAATGTGTGGCACATAGGCGTTTACCACCAAACACCTGTTTGAGATCCCTCCTCAGGTTGCAATACGAAAGGAGCCTTGTGATACCGTTTCGGTCTGTCATCATAATCTGCCTCACAGCAATACTTTTTGTCCGTGAGAGGTCTGCCTCTCAATGTTCTTGAAACACAGGACCTTGCTTCTTGCCAGTCTGCATCCAGACTGGTGTGTTTTTAACACTGGAAGATAATACGGGCTCGTTTATAGCATGTCTTGGCGTGACATCTTCATGCATAGTGGATATGAGTTTGTCAGCTGTAAGAACAACCTGTGCGGTCCTGCACTGGAGCCCTGATGTCAGAACCACCAAAAATAACCATTCCCAATCCAAAACACATCAGTCTGGGTTAAAACACACAGCTTCTGCTCCTCCTCTGCTCTGCTCTTTTGTTCTGGGGTATTCAGTATTCATGCTTTTGAGATTTTTATCTATCAACGGTAGTTGTAAATGTTTTTTTTAATAATAAAAGCTGTGGATAATCACAGGACTCCCGGAGCTAGGCTCTGTGGTCAAAAATACCAAGGATTTATTATGCTGCTGCTGTTACTGGGTAAATTGAAACTTAAACATGAGGACAGAGGATGGTTGTTATTGTTGCATTTTACATGCTTCTTAAGTCTGACATAATCTTGAGACAAGCCACTCGTGAGACCTGGGACAGTTGAGTGAACTTTTTCCTTCCTCTTTTTCTTGGCACCTACAAGTGAATTACGTCTTCTTCCAGCTGTTGCAATTAATAGCCCATCAAGAAAAGAAAATTCCCTCCTGTCTACCTTGTAGTCAGGTAAAGGGATCGGAATCTCTCTTTTCTTGTGTGTTTTTGGGTTGGATGATTTACACAGTGCCAGGAGGGTGCGGAGGAGGGGGTTGCTCTTGCAGCAAGGAACGAGAGTCAAGATGGCCAGCTGCCACCTGCGTGGGGCTGCCTTTACTCCTGGTTAGGTTTACACAACTCTGCACCACTCTGCCTGCATCCTCCTCTGCCTTGCTGCCTGGCCTTTGTGTGTTGGGATCCCAGCGGCAGGCTCAGGTTGGAAGAAGGGTTGATCTTCCCGGGCTTTGATGTGTTAATTCCCCAGAGGAGCTGCTTGCTCCGCCTGAGGAGCGCTGCTGCTGCTTCTTCGTGCTCTGCTTCCCACATCTCCCACTCCGCTGCCACGTTTGCCTCCGTCCTTGGTTAGACAGAGGGAACCTGCCGTCGCTTAACCTCTCCGTCTGGGTTCAGAGGAGCCCTGACGGTGCCGCTCGGCACCGTTGGTGCTGGGGCTGCAGCTCTCAGCCTTGGCTGCCTGCCACAGTCACTCGCGTCCTTGAATGCATGAAGATAGTCATGACCAGCATGGAGTATAGCTGGGACATTCACGGACACTGTGTCTGGCTAAATAAGGTAAGGCTATCTGTGTTTGTTCTGGCTCCTGCATTTCTCCGGGTGACAAGCCATAGCTGGGCAACGCTGGTAGGGAATAAGGATTTCATCTTTCTCTTGTCTCACACACCAGCTGAGCTGCTGTTGGAGAAACGGAATATTTTGAAACGGTGCATCTTCCGTATTCAACAGCCGTGTTATTTATATTTAGAAAATGTTTCAGGTAAATTCCTCTGGGTGAAGGTCTGTCTTAAGCTGGTTTTCTTTCAGAAAAGAAACCTTTAAAATATAATGTGGGGGTTTTGAGTGGGTTTCATCTTTTTTTTTCCCCCACTGCTCATTCTCTAGGGAGGAACTAACCTGTAAACTTTAGGAAAAGCTTAGCAGCACGTCTGCCTGCCTGCTGCCGGAGCATGTGGAACAAGCTGCAGATATTCAGAGCGATGAGTAAGGAGGCATGAAATGCAGGAGATGCCAGTTTGGGAGGACAGCGGTGGGCTCCCATGCAAACTGGTTAAACGCGGGTACGGATTGTGTTCAAACAGGTGGGACCAGTATGAATTTGGGATGGAATCAACGCTTATGGAGGGTAAAGCTGTCACAGCTCTGTATGACAGAAGAAACAGTGGCAAATACTTTGTTTGGAAAACCTGGCAGCTCTGCCCGTGGCACGCCAAGTGATGTTGAGGTGGCTGAGGCTGGAGGAGGCCCCCTGCAAAGGGGTCCCTAAAACTGAGTGAACAGGCAGAACAGCAGTAGCCGTGCTTAGCTAAGCATGGGTAATGTGTATGATAATGATCTGAACAACGTAAGCATATTGATGAGATCTATTTTAACTCCAGATGGTCAGGAAAGAGATGTCAGGGACAGCTCACTTGCCCAACTGTTGACTGGGCTGTGGTGGTCAAAACAGTCAGTGCAATCTGCTGTACAAGAAAATAATGCTGTGGAGTGGCAGCTCCTTCTATACAAATCAAATTGCATCTTCAGCAAGAACAGTGTCATTTGTTCTGTTTATTTTGTCTCAAAAGCAGAAGAGAAAATGAGGGTATCAGCTGCAGTAGGCGAAAAATAAGTTTTATTTTTGAAAGGAGGATTCAGCAATTGAGGATTTTTTTTTTTTTTTTTGTATTAGGCTTAAACCAGCAGCTATTAGAAACGTTCCTGTGGTTTGGAATGCTAACTCACTTCCAGGAAAAATGGATTAAAGACTGAGGGCAGGAAAGTTGTGAAAGTTTGGTGATGCATCTACTTATTACAGGAGTAATTCCCTCCAGAGCAGTGTTGATTTTTACACTTACCTGATTGCAGACAAAGCTTACAGGCATGTTTAACAGATTAGTTACAGACATATCTTGCTGAGTTTTGAAGTGCACTGGGTCTGATCTTATAAGGCGTTTTAAGTAAATGCTTAACCTCAAACTTCTGCAAAGCCTCTGTGGCATCATGACAACTGTTCTTTTATTTTTAGGATTAAGATCAGTATTGGCAAATCTGAATTCTCTTCCCATATAGTGTTTTGTAATTAATCCCTAAATTGAAAACATGTGCTAAGTCTAATCACTTAACTGAACATAGACTTTAAGTTGCTGATGAAGAGAGCCTTCTTTGGAAAATGGCAAAGTGTGTCTTACACAGTGAGTAAACTATGTTAGTCCTGTATTGACTTTGATGATACAAATTTGATTCAGAACTACCAAGTGCCCCAAATAATACTGCAGTTGCTCTTGTATCAAATATTTACTTCTCTCTTTTGTTAAAGCAGAGGAGCCGTTGCGCTGCGGAGTGAGTAGTTGCCAGGCTCAGTCCCAGGGGAGGCTGCGGGTCCCTAGGTAGAAAGAAACTCCTCCTGAAGGACACGCTGAGTGTTGCTCACCCAGGTTTTGCACATACCAGGTCTCATGGCATCTTTCAGACCTCCATGCAGACTGTTCATCCCCGTTGGGGCTCCCTCCTCCCCATCTCCTGATGCACCACTTTCCCACATCCAGTGTTTGGGCATCTTCCCTCTCCATTTCTCTTCAGTTCTGCCTACTGCCATCATTATCCTGTTCTTTTCATGTGTTTCATCTCCTCTCTTGCTTCCTCACCTCTCGGGGAGGAAAATCCTGACAGGTATCAACTTTTTACCTTTGAAGACAGTGCAGAGGAGAGATGCAGGAAGGCATCATGTGGCCGTTGCCTGCAGGTCCCTGATCTCTGCACCACTGTAAGAGGTGCTGGGGCTGCTGCTCTGTGAAATAGCAGCATGTGTTGTCTGTGTCATCCTTTCCCCAGCTCTCATCTTTTTTCCCACTGTAACCAAAGCCAGTGACTTTCTTGCCTTTTCATACGTAAAATGAAGAGTTAGTCCCGGGTATTATGTAGAAGTTAACAACATTTCAGGCAAAAAGCAAACTGCTGTTGGGCTGTACACAAAGTTTTTTGGTTTTGGTGTACCACAGGAGACCTGTTTTTATGCAGCTTTTACAAAATATTTCTGGTGACCGCCAACAAAATCATCTTTGTATTTGGTTTTGTGAGAGAACAATCTTCAGTCCTTTTTGGGGTTCCCATCACCTCCTCCCTCTTTCTTATGGCAATGTGCAGCTGCAGCCTGAACTCTCACTCTCTAAAAGCTCCTATTTTAAAACCAAGTATGATGTGCTGAGCAAAACAGGCTATTTTTTGGAGGAATGGGAACAGAGTTTAAAAACAAAGGTGTCTTGGCAAGATGCTATGCACAATGACTAACATCCTGCTTTAACACCTCGTTGATTTTCACAGCATCATAAAGACATTTTCATCGTAGCGTGAAACCAGTACTTACCTCGACATATGTTCTTCACGCAGTCTTTGGTTTTAGTTAATTTTTGTCTGGTTACGCTGACTAGAGGTACCAGGAGGTTCAGCGGTTAGGGCGCTGATGTGGCGGTTGGGAGGCAGGGAGTCAAGTCTCTGCTTTGACAAGGACTTCCGTGTGAGCCCCGGCAGGATGGAGGACCATCTTTGCACCTTGGCTGCCTGCTTGTAGTGGGGGATGAATATCACTCTCCTACATCAGAGAGACACTAGATTGATAAACGTGTTGTATATTACAAAATACAGACACACTATTCATGGAGGCTGTGAGTACCTGAGATGCATTGGAGGTCTTTAAATGAGGGAGCTACGGAATAGCAAAAGTATGCAAAAACCTTCGTTTTATAAATTTCGCATACAAGTCAAGGTACAGAATTTAAAGCATAATCTGCTAGTTGAGCAGCTAACAAATTTACTTCGGAAGCTCTTCAACTACTTTCACCTAAATTAAAACTGTTACAAAGCTGAAGATCTCACTCATCTTGAATGGAAATCCTGTGGCATGAGCTAAATTCTGGTAGAGGTCAGAGGGAAAACAGAGCAAACTCAGAAGTTGAGAGTACTTCTGCCTCGGTGCTTAGCTTCTCCGAATGGTCAGAATGTCTAGTAGTTTATGGCTAAATAATTCAGATTCAGAGTATTCTTATGGTTTGAGGTATTGGTACGAATTACTAGGGAGCATCCTTTCTTAGTCTTCTGTAACTCTAGTGATTTCAGGGAGGTGTTATGGTCACCCTGTAAAAGTTGCACATGTATGCTTGGGAGGCACATTTGCAACTGCATGCTGATTTACAAGCTGCCAGGACACAGCCTCATTTCTTGAGGAGAGCACTACAGTGAGGTCAAATGCTTTGTACCCCCTCCTGTTTGCTTTGCGTCTAATCTTCAAATAGTGCTGGGGGCATTTTATTCTTGCAGTTTCAAACAAGGCAGTTTCTCTTGTCACCCAAAGTCAGGCATGTAACTTAGAAAAGGGGTTTTAGCCAGCAGATTTCCTGAGGCATCCTCTGCAACTGGGAGGGGAGATGGGCTGCTTGAAAGGGGGATTCAAAGCGGGGGATTCAAAGCAGGAGGTCGAGGCTTGCAGCTCTTACATGGAGGGTGGCCTCTCATGGCAAGGTTGTGCTGCTGCATGAGGATCAGTCACCCAGTTTCTTTTAATCACATATTCAGAGGGAGATCAAGGCACCTTGGAGTCGGTGAGAGCCTCTGTGCTGGGTGCTCTGGATTTCAGAGCAGCTTCTCAGGCTCCTCTAAGTGATTTATGCAATGGTGGGAACAAGAATTTCTTTCCTGAGCTGAAATCTGATTGAGGTGTCCACCACAAAGTGCTTTGAGACAGCTTTGAATATGGATAGAGTAAAATCCTTCTCGCTGCTCAAAAGCATTGAAGTTGTTATGAAGAAAGTAAGTTGCTGATTCCTCTGAACTCTCTGATAGCATTAACATGTATTCTTGTTTCTCCTTAGCCTCAGGCAGCTTTATAAAGAGATGCGTTTAGAGTGCAGATGCTCACCCATACCCAGTAAAATGTGCCTGATATAAAAGGATGTCTCTTACTGTGTGTTTTAGAAAAAAATGTTTGACTTGCAAGAAGCATAATGCACATTTTGTAGATTGTATGTTGATTTTTTTCACTTGCTGAATGTCTCGGGGTATTTGTCTCTTTGCAAGTATGGCTTAGCATAGTACATCATTGAGCACAAATTTTGTTAACAAAACGCTGAATGCACAGTATGTGAATTTTGCGGAATTGGGTCACAAAAAGGTTCTTCCTTTCTCATCTTTAAGCCGCTGAACAATTCTTGTCCTGAATGGTGGTCTTGTATCCTTTGTTGACAGTTTATTTGCTTTGTAACCCTTTGCAGGCTGGAGAATACTTTAAATCTGTTCTCGAACTATGCAGACTAAAAATACTTCTTAAGTGTGTTGATAATGTTGAATGATGCTTATGGTACGATAGCTGACAACACAATATTTGCTGTCTTTTTCAGACTAATGGACACATATCTGGGAATGGAGATGTGTATCAAGAAAGGCTGGCTCGTCTGGAAAATGATAAAGAATCTCTTGTTCTGCAAGTGGGTAGTCACCTGAGCTATTTTTTTTTGCTCTTGCATTCATAAAACTTTTTGATAGATAGTATGGGATAAAACTCTAAGGATTTATTTGCAGTTGTGTCACTTTCGACAGTGTTCATAAGGCTTGCTGATAACCTGAGCATTAACCCAAATTAAGGATAGGTGAGAATTTAGATTGCAGGAAAAAAATCTAAAGGCCTTTCTTTCTCTGTATCTGATATCCTGTCGAACCTTGCTAGCTGAGCAGGTTTGCAGAGCGACCACCTTCTTACATTCAGGTGTATCCTTAAGGTCACCTTTTCCCATGACCATTCACATGCTACCCACATCAGGTGACAGAAGTCCTGTCCTTGTGCGAGGTGACAAAAGCTGCAGGACTGGCCGACAGGCGGGAGGAAATGAGCAGCTCCTCAGAGGTCCTGCTCACCTGCTCCTGGGCTGGACTAGGCCAGCCCTGGGTGCCTTGCCAGCTTGCTTACTCCTGCCGTCAGGCTCGGCACTACCTGGCACCCCTTGGTCTGCGCAGGCGGGCTGCAGTCCCCTGACGCAGACCTGGCCTAAGGGCTGTGACAACACCGAGCTCTGTTCCAGGCAGCTTGCCCTCATTCCCAGCAGTACTGCAGATTTCCTCGAAAGAGCCCGTCTAAAGAAAAAATTCATTCAGAAAAGGCAAAATGGGAATTGGTGTGGTCTCAAAGGTGTTGTCTTGGTCTTTCTTGCCTGTATCTGTGTTTTTTAACCTCTTTTGCTTTTATTGTTCTGAAAAGGAGAAGCTGTATGCTATGGCACACTGTGTGCAATCACTTGGAAAGCAGAATGAGTTGCATGCAGTGAGGCTTAGCTATTTGGTTAAGCAGGAGCTTGTGGGCTTTAGTCAATGCGTTGTCACAGCAAAGGCATAACTGTTGGCTGTAGAATGCAGCAGCCAACCCTTGCGAAAACTCCCAGGACAAGTCAGGAGGGAAGATACGGGACTGCGATGCATCCACCAGAACTTCAGCTGAAATTCCAATAAGCGTGAGGGGATAGCTTTCCCTCCTCTCCTGTCACCTTTACTGCACGTCGTGTCTGCTGCAGAGCTTTGCTGCTCCTCCTTCTCCCATGGTCCCATTTCACTGAATCACAGAAAGGTAGGGGTTGGAAGGTACCTCTGAAGATCA
>NW_010523892.1:35817-42502 GCF_000687285.1 Phaethon lepturus | reverse complement strand
ACCCGAAGTCAGGCCCCAGGCTTGGCCTTGCGCCGGCCGGCACCTGCCGTGCGGAGCCCGCGTTGGTGAGGGGGCCCGGCGGTACGGGCCTCAGCCTCGCACGCGGTGCCCGTTAGCGGGGTGAGGAATGTCTGTACGTTCCTCCAGCGCTGTATCCCCCATTAGTTTTCAGGCTCGGCGAGGTTTTCCGAGGCTGAGTCTCTCCGGGGCACACCAGCAGTCCCATGGGGCAAGCGAGTCTCGGCCAGAACGGTAAATTCAGCTCCTCAGAGCAGGCTTTTGCCGTTCACTTTTGACGTGCTCATTAGTGCTGTGGGAACGGTACAGCAAGAAGTCATGCATTTTTCCTTAGCTGTGGACTTGTTTAACTACCTGGAATATCAACCATACTGAGGAAAGTGCTCAAGCAATGCAGTGCAGCCTTTTCTGAGGTCTTTTTCAGTAGTGCAGCACGCTGTGTGGCGCACAGCAAGGACAAATTCTGCACATACTTGGGCGTTATTAAGTAATCAGAATGCAGTCAACTAAACTGGAATACTTGGCTATAATTCTGCCTTAGCAACCCAACTTTTATGTACTGGCTGGTTAAAGGCATGGGGAGAAACAGCAGTTTCATTGAAATTAATAATATATGTGATTAAATGAGAAATACCTAATCAGGCTTTAAATATTACATGACAGAAGTTGTAGAGCCGTTTCTGCCTCATCTAGGCATAAACATCTGGCACCCAATGAAACTCATAATGTTGAGATGCTGGCTGTGCTGCAAGCAACAAGAAAGCAGATTGGCAGGCAGGCTTGTAAATGCTTATTGTCTGCTTTGGCTGTCTTGGTGCAGTCGCAAATAGACAAACTGCTGACCAGCTCTGTTTCCATTCCTGCAGTCTGCAGGCTGGTCCATTTCAGGGCTAGCAATTTGTAGTTCTCAAAAATCATGAATCAGATATTTATTTATTTTTTACTGTTGTTGCTAGTAAGTTTTGATCTGGAACTTAAGATTTGTCTTCTCACTTTTCATCACTAACAATAGCATGATAATTTTTCACAAACACCTGAAGACCAGTTTGGCCTCAGCTTACCGTTGTCTAGGTTTCACAAGATAGAAATAGGTGCGTATGTGCCCCGCAATGCCGATGCAGTGAGTTCCACCATCTGCTACCTCTGTGCTCTGCAGATTACCTTACACTTTCTGTTGGACAGCCTGACTGGAGGTGAACAATGGCTTTTATTCAGGCAGGTCTGAATGCTAGACACCTGAGTATGTTGGTAAAGGAAACCCGAATACATGGTAACTCAGTGTTTTCTGCAGACGCTCATTTGCAGATCCATCTAAGACCACATCTGAGTTAAATTAGGCCCCACGCATAAGTGAGCGATCTCAGTTCTGCAAAGGCTACACAGTGTAGTGGAGTAGCAAGTCTCTAGTAGGAACTGGGATGGACACCCAGTTAAATTAATGTCAGAGGGCAGCGGATATTACATATATGGGAAAAAATGTTTAATTCTTTCTTAGCTGGCTAAATTCTTTCTTAGCTTATGTTCAGCCTGATGGCTAATGGGTGAAATGGCTCTGTAGTTCATTAGACATAACTGGAGGCATACAGCTCCCCTAAACTGCTTTTATGAAATCTCTGAGGTAGAGACTTCATTCCTTGAAGTTCCAGTTTATTAAAATCACATTCAGAGCCTTCTCCTCAGCATACAGACAAAAATAATTCAGATATTATTCTCAGTCTCAATGTTACACTGAAATCTCCTCCTTATTCTTGAAGGGAAAACTTTTATTAACCACAATATCAACACTAAAAATGGAATAGTAAAACCAATAGGAATACCTGTAGTTGTATGCAAACTGAGTGTTTTGGCAGTATGAAAGCATTTCAATATTTATCATTATTTCAGGATTCGTTTATTAACTTCTATTAATTTTCTCCACAAGGAGGGAAAAATTGTGTCTAAATCACAGTCTTCACTTCCACAGCACAGAGCTCTTTCCTCATCAGCCACAACTTTTTTCTAGTACTACTGTAATGAAAAGCAGGTTGTTTTGCTCTATACAAACAAGTGAGAGAGAAAAATCTAGTTCACCCATGATTGTTTCTGAGTAAGCAGTGAAATGTTACTCATCGGTAGTCTTTCCTTTTTCTGAGTAGGCAACGATGCAATGCTAAAGCCCAGCAAAGCAAAATATGACAGCCCCGCGATGTCACTGGCTAAGAGGATGTAAACCAAAGACTACAAAGCACAGAAGGGCAAAGACTTTGCACAGTAGCTAAAGAACTGTTGCCACAAGCATGCAGACTGTAGTGGGTGGTGGACCTCTAGATAGGGTCCAGTGCTGATTCCCAACAGGTATGTTGGGAACTGGTATTCCCAACTGGCAAGTTATAAGTGCATCCCAAGATTTTAGGCTATTGTACTTATCTCAGCTGGTGCATTTCAGGGCTGTTTATGTAGCCTAGACAATTGAAAAGTGGGTGTTTAGCTGAGCGATGCAAATCAGCAGCACTTGCCACTAGATGCTTTTTTCAGTATACCTACAGTGGTCCAAGTAAGAAAGACCTTCTGAGGCAGGAGTGTTAGAGCATTAGAAATATTATGACTAGGTAAAATGGTGATTACTGAAGTTCCTATTTCTATGGGGTAATACCATCACCAATTGCATTTTCTATCTGTTTTTTTGAGAGGAAGGTTTTCAGTGCTCCCTTCAGTTCATTTGGGTGATAAAGTTGTAAATGTGTGCTGCAGAAAAAAAAAATCATTTTGGTGATATGTGATTCCACACATTGATATTGAATTTTACCTGACACAGAAAGGTTTCAAAAAACTATTAAACTGGAAAGTTACCCTATGTTATTGGAAGTGACTTGACAACATCTTGGAAGAGATGACCCGTACAGGCTTGTTTCTACAGTTATAGGGATCTCTGTTTTAAATCTAGTTCTTCTAAAGGATTGTTGTGACCTTTCTCAGCTTGCTCTCCCAAAAATGAGGCTTCTTATAACCCATCTCCCATGGCTGGTGTTAAAACCTGTTGGAGCCATCAAGTGAACTTCTAAGCGTAGCAAGAAAGCAAAAGCTTCTGTCTTGCATGTCACCATGCATTTCCCAGACTACATATAAAAGCTCAGAGAAGGTGTTTACCTCCTTCTGTGATCACATGAAGGCATTGTCTTTTCACCCAGAATTCAACAAAGGAGTCTGCTCACAATGTTATGGATGTATAGAGCCCTACTGGACAAAATAGGAGTTCATGTAAGCATAGTGATCTATCTTTTCCACAGCAAAGAATATTGTTTTCTCTCATTCAGTTATGTATTTATTTAATTACATTTTGTGGGGGGAAAAAAAAATGCTGAATGTAGTGTGCCCCAATTAACAGCTTATGCCCCACTTGCAGTGTCATCATTCAGTCATTTTTCTGGAATAAATATGACAATATGTTCTTATACTCTGAAGGACTGTTGTAAAAATAATGTTTGGTATATTTCACTGATCTTTCATACCTGATCTGTTCATCATACAGGTATAAGAGGTGGGGTAACTGAGAGGTTAAGGTAATGTACTTAAAATACTGTCTTAGTGCTGTAACTAGCTCATAACATTTGTGTATAAGCTCCAGCAGATAATAGGTATTGTATCATATTTAAGTGGAAGGATGATCTTGTGCTTAAGGCACTGCATGGAGAATTGCATGGATGAAGCCTCTGAGCAGTACTGCAATACAGATAAAAAATACTGAAAGAGGTTTTGTGAAATTCTGTCGCTGTCCTAAATTATGTAGGAAGGGAAAACATTAAACCTATATTGGTTGGCACAGGAGTTGTCAGTCAATTTTTGACCCTTACTGTTTGAGCTTATATTTAACTACATAAAAGAAGAAACTGCATAGTTACATTTCCGATAGGAACAATGCAACTTTAATGTGACCTTGTTTAGAGCTACACGGGGTGCTGTTAGAGAAACGTGCTTTGAAATTCTCTACTGTGAAGGAGTAATTTATACTCTTTGTATGCAAGGGTCTGTGGAAGTATGTTTTGAACTTCAGGTATAGAAAAGCTAAAAACAAAAGTGAATGTTTTCCTATCAAAACAAAACCAGCAATGGTTAGACTTTAGTATTTTCTGTAATATGATCCAAACAGCACTGTGCAGTGGAGTCTTAATATGCGTTTTCAGAATTACTCAATCTTTAGCTACTCAGATTAATTGAGTAAGGAAATACTAGAACAAAAATGGTTAGTCAATCACCAGCAGTGTTTTCTGTTCTTAGGATCTCCTTTCTTCACTTGAAAAGCATGCAGACTGCATACTGCATCCCATAATAGCCATATGCTTAACAAATACATGGAAAAGTAATAATGAAGAGTCAGCATGACTATGGAATTGTCTAGAAGAAGGGGCTTTTATTCTCTTAGTAGTAATGTTGCAGTGGAGATTAATTTATGCATGGGGTCAGGATTTTCCCTTAGTAATGGATCTTCCAGGATACCTGGATGATAATTTCTCTTCAAATTATGGGGGGAAAAAAAAGACGACTTTGTATGTTTTACTGACAGCAAAAGGTAACTGTAATAGAGCTTAGTAAAAATGGGCCAGTTACTTGGATTATGCTGAACAGAAGGTTGTTACCTAGCTCATTTGGGTTTTTGAACCTAGAATAGCCAATTTATGAGCAAAAAGCAGATTGAAAACTTCATTCAGGTGCAAATCTGATTACCTGTGTGCATATGTATGTGTTTCAGAAAAAGCAGCTGGCATCAGTGAAGCATATGCACTCTATAATTCAGGTGCACGAAGCAGGTAGAGTTCTGTGGATAGCGATACACAGGGTGTTTTAAGAGTTTGGCTGTGCACGCTTGAGTGTTAGCTTTTTTAGCAGGCATATCCAGAGATGGAGGCAAATGAGCACAACTAGGAAGCTGTAACCACACATCCAATATTGTGTAAATTGTGTCTTCAGTGATTTGGGAATGTAGCAACAGTCAACCTGACTTACGGTTCAGTAGCGTATTCTCACATCGGAGGTTGGGGTGCCTGTGCACCCTTCCCATTAAAGCTGCATGCATATAGTTTGAGAGGAATAGCAATGTAAACAGGTGCAGGCAGAGCACAGCGAGAGCTGTGTTCCTTGCTGCCAGAGCTGCGCTGGTCCCAGTGCGTCAGTTCAACCATTCAGTCTACCATTTGGTTTGCAGACCAAGGTGAGGAACTCGCAGAACTCGAAACAGTGTTTGCATAGAAAGCAGTCTGAAATCTGGAAGCCTTCACGTCGAATTTCCATATTCAGTGACAGTGCTCAGAAGAAATAGACATTATTAGTACTTTTTTTTAATTCCGTTCTCTCTGTTACAGTCTCTGTAATTTTTCAATCCAGTTAAAGCTCAGAGGGTGTTCCAGCCACATAAATGGAGTGAACATTTTTATTTTATGTATACTTCATTGAATGAGCTGGGAATTTTTTTACCAACTCTGTTTTTCCTCCCTTTCTAGTCAGAATTAGAGATTCCTACCATGTTTTCCAGGAATAAAAACAAATTAAGAAGAAATAAGGGTGAGGGTAGATAAAAAGTCTATATATTTTATTTGATTAAGGAACTAATTTTCAGGAACAAGTAATTGATACAGGAATGAAAAGCCATCGTCAGAGCTCGTGGAGAAGCTGAAGGAGAAAATTGTCTTCAGTCAACTCTACAACCCTGTGTCAAGAATCAAAACTAGTCACTTAATCCCAATCCAAGGAGATTTTCAGAAACTACCACCACAGACAACCAACCCAACACAGTCCAGGCAAAAGGCTCTGTGCTGGATTGTCAGCTATGGAGGGACAGAATGTTAATTATTCATTCTGTTTTAATAGCTATCATTTTTTGTTTGCTGTGTTGAGTAAAAGTATAAAGCTACTTGATTTTCCTTATAAAGATGAAATGGAACTAAAAGATTATTTGTTAATTTTGGATATTGTTTACTGGCCTATGTTTAGCCTGAGAACAAAATAGGAATTTAGAGATAGAATTAGGGTTCTAAACTGAATTTTAAAACTTAATTAGAGGGTTTTGGTAGCTTTGAATAAAAGGACAACAATGGCATTATTCATACCCTTGTCTACGTAACTACTTTCCCATTATTTCCCGAAATAGTAGTTGAGTAGCTTCCTGCCTAAATAAACAGTTCACATAGATGGAACTTGATCTATAAAGCTTTTTAGAATAAGGTTTCCTTTTTTAAGCTGAACGACATAGTGAAATACAGGAAGGGCTGGGCTGTGATTGGACCGGATTCTTGAATTTAATGTTTTAAGAGGTTACGTGACCAGTTCAGAGTAACTAAATACACTTACTCCGTAGATGGCCTGGAAGTGTCATGGGGAATACGCTCCCTCCATTGCCAAAAGAAATAGCCTCTTGTAATAAAGATACAGAATCATTAACAAGCCTGACTCTGGGCTTCAGAGGAAACTGTATTTCCAACCCTCCTAGCAAGATTTTAAAATTATAGCCTTCACAGTGCAGACCTGTCAAATTTCACACATTGAGAGGGAGTCTCACACATTTGGCTTCCAACCTACCTCCCTGCAGCTCAACCTGTATCGCGCTCATTTGCAACACTGCGCCATGGCTCCTCTCCCATCCTCTCACCGCGCGTGCCCGGCACAGCTGGATGCCCCCCCGGCAGCCTGCCAAGCA
>NW_010523892.1:0-35799 GCF_000687285.1 Phaethon lepturus | reverse complement strand
GGGGGGCATCAGGCAGCAAGAGAGGAGGAGGAGGGTGCGCAGTGCGGCATGGCTGCCTTGCTGAAAAGAAGGATGGATTCGGGGGGGAGGTCCTGGAAATGTTAGCAAAATCCGTTTCCAGAAAGTAAAAAGTAAAATCTCTTCATAGTTCAATGTTAGCATTTTTCCAATATATGTTACTTTTTAAGTTTTCTGTTTTCAACATAGAGACTATAAGTTCCGAGGCTATTAAATAAAATCTTACCAACTTGAAATTATAATCTGTATAATATCTATATAATTATCTATAAATAAACAATTTAAAAAAAAAAATAGTTCAGATATGTTACAGGGTTGGGTCAGCAAGACAGTGACTGGTGATAGTCTTCTCAGCAACAACTGACACCACAAACATTGGCTTCTGCAGCACCATTCCTGGTCCCAAGCTTGCAGAACATGCTAATAGAATAGGAGATGGGATTAAAGAATATTCACTTTCCTCATCATAACCCAAGATAAACTGCTAAAAACAAACCTCTACAATAAGTTTAGCAAAGCCCATCTCACTTGGAGCTCAGCTCCGACACTTTAAGGATGTCGCTGTGAGTTCTGCCTTATACCTGAATTTTTAACAACAGAGCTTCAAAGGACTGAAAGGTTGGGAATGAAAGGCCAAGGCAGAGACCCAGCCCTCACCCTCACCACCGTATGGATCTCTGGTGACCTGAAGGGCACCATTTATGGCCGGGTTCACTGTGGCTTTCATTGAAACTTTCATAACATCTTGGAAGCAAAGTCTCCTCTTTCCAACATCTTTTGGTGAGTATTTTCATAGGCTACTTTACTGGGCTCAGAACAAAGTCTAACTGAACCACCTTCCTAAATACAGGACTACCGTATGGGGTTATATGAACCTTGGATGGATCACTTGTCATTAATAGATATCATTTAATCTTCTGTTTATTTTAAATTAAATATAACTGCATTAGAAAAATAATAATAAACCCATTGCAACTTTTTTAAAGAGCTTGAATGTTTTAACCAATAAAGTTATGCTATGAATATAAATTGTGTTGTACATACAGGCAATCTGTGCCATCCTTTTAGTCTGAACCTATTACTTTTATTTCTTTTCTCTCTGCAACAGACAACATAGGGAATAGCAGGCTCAATGGCACCGTCATGAAAAAGGTGCAAGTGCCTTTCTTTTCATCAGATCTCTACACTTGCTCATTAATAAAAAATTAGAAGAGAAGGGACAAAACCAAAGTAAATATTCAGTCAAAAATTCACCTGAATACTCTAGACCTTGAGTAACATTCTCAGTAATGTTGCGTTTTGGAGGAGTTTTTTGGGGTTTTGTTGTTTTGTTTTGGTTTTTTAAAATATGGTATAAAGGCATATACAAAACAAAGAACTTCAAAAAGGGACTACTTAACTTCTTTTCCTTCCAACTTTAGAATTACAGGTAGCACATTAACTGTACTCTGAATAAGGAAATGGAGAGCAGCATTTCACACAAATTAGATTTTCTAACATGTAATTGAGAATTTTCAGTGTGAATTTCTCATTTTTCCCTGACAGCTTTCTATAAATTATCTTCAATGTTGTCTTAGGAAAGGCAATTATTATGTGGAGCATTAAGCAGAGCACAAATATTGGTAATTTTCCTTTGACTACTGAAGCATAAATAAAGGAAAACTGCATTGTTAAACGGTTCTGAAGTCACATCGTGGCAAGCAGCGGGTTGTGTTGCAGTGTGAGGGATAGAGTTTTGCAACATGCGACAGAGGAAATTATTATGAAGTTACATTATACAGAATGTTTAATTTTTTCATTCGCATTACAGAAGCCCTAATGCTTTTGCTGTGTCCGCCCCTGGCCCTGCTGTGTGCCGCAGACCAGGTCGTCCGACTGTCCGTGTTGGCCTGGCAGCAGGGTACGCTTCACATTATCGTGAGATGGTCCACCAAGGGAAGGTGGGAAGAGTCCAGAGGATTCGGTTTTCAGAGTCACTGCCGGTGTGACTCGTCAGGCAGCCGGAGCTACCCGCACCAGCAGCGGCCGTTGCACCAGGCAGCACGTCGCAGGCAGCAGCGTCCTCACCTCCTGCCACAGAGCAGAGGACTCTCTTAGGAAGGATTAGCACTGCAGCCCCGACGTCACCACCCCAATCGCCCTGCGAGAGCTTCCCAGCCAGTGTGGCTATCGCACCTGGCCTCCCTCGGCCTCCCAGCTCCCCCAGGCCGGGCCCTTGCTCTGACAACATTCACGAGGTACAAACCCACCAGTGGCCATCAGCTGGCATCTGCCTCACAACCAGCTGCATCAGTCTGGGATGACAGCGTGGCGGCATGGCCTGCTGCCTCTGGCCACGCGCATCGGTGCACCCGATTCCGTGTTTTCCGTAGCAGCTACTGTCTGCGAGGTGGTACGGAGAAAGACAGTTCAGAGCCACCATTTTTCCAGGATGGCATCATCTGGGGCAAGCAGGAGGGAATCTTTTAGCTCTCCTTCCTCCTACTACAACTGAGTTAAACACATCTTCCCATCTGGCTTAATTACTTCCCCATATCTCCCACAGGCCCGCGTGCGCTCCTAACCTGAAAATAGATCTAGGGCGGGATGAGAGCCTTGCAGCCATTTGAGCCAAGCTGAACCTGATTTTCTGCCTTCAGTCCCTCTGCTACGAGATAGCAATAAATAATGACAAATACTGGACAGCACTGGTGCTCATTTTATGGAGAATCACAAATGAGAGGCGAAGGAGTGAAGTAAGGGCTTGTAGGATAGCTGTTGTGCCCAGAAATGTAAGTGTAGAAGTTGAATGTATCTGGGGACACCAGCCCAAGACTCCCTCCAGAGGAAAGTCTTCAGAGAAAGAAGTGTTGATGTAGTTTGCTAGTCTGCTTGGGCTTGATCCAACACATGTTGAAACCAACTGAAAAGACTCCCACTAACATCTGTGTGTGCTAAATTGGAGTTTAAATACAATAGACTATTTAATTTGCACTAAGGAGGAGGTTCAGCATAAACAGCAAACAGTGTAGTTGGTTACGTGCTGGCACTGCACACCAATTTTAAATGTCATAAGCTCCATTCACAGCACCGGTTGGTACAAGTGGACAGGAAGCTACTGAGACAATGTTATACCTAGCTATTATTTTTCTTTTCATCATAGTTAACTCCTTGATGAAAAAGAGGCTGGATTTCTGGGGGCCATTTCAAATACTATTATACTGAATTAAACTTTAGAACTGTTTATCCATAAAATCCTGATAAATAGGTGTTAGCCCCTCCAACTCAGCTTTCAAAGAGGTTCTCAGTGAAAACAAATTCTTCCTCATGCTCACAGAAAGCTTATTAAATAGTGCACCACCCTGGAAACTGTGCTGTGGGAAAACTTTCAAACAAAACATAGAAAATAGTAAACTTCCCCACTTTGATGTTATCTAATCACTTTAAGAGGAAAATGTCAACATGACATTTACATTTCTTCAGTGTAGTAAATACATGACCCTCCAATTATCATTCAGAAATGGTGTCTCGGTCCACATACTTGGGGCTACGACACATACTGTGCCTGGCTCTTCAGAAGTTAAGCAGAAGAAAAGATTATAGACTTCTCTGAATTGGTGCTTGGCTGATTTCCTTTGCTCAGGCTGTATTCCAACGGGGATAAATATTGAGGTCAATGTATAAATATCATTCAGGATAAATGCTCTGTATAACTGCAGTACATCTACTCTCCATAAATCCAGTTAAACAAGGCAGGATTGCACTGCAGATCAAATGTTATATCCTATCATATAACTTTCCTCATAAGCAAAACTGAAATTGCACTTGTGAGTATCTAAACTGGGGTAGATAATATGACCAGCTCTAACATCAAGATCATCTTCACACTAAATCAGTCAGTCCATAAGGTATTTTTAACTCATGCCTTTGGGCTCCCCCTGCTAACTTCTGCGTGCCTCTGCAGTGGGAGGGTGACTGGTATGACGGATCCAGCATTTTACTTAATATTCTGCCGTCCTACTCAGTAGGAGATCACAACCCTATTTTTAGAAGAAAAAATCACAATTCAACCACAAGCATAATGACAAGAAAAAAGAGGAAAGAAAAAGAACAGGAAATCTGTACTCAAAAGTTTGTTGCATTTAATTTATTTTCAACTCAAATACATTCCTCTTACTAGGTATAATTTTTCTAACACTTACAACACTCTGAAAAGTGGAAAGGAAGAAAAAATGAAGAATCATTAAGGAAAGAACTCAGTTGCATGTGAGTTAAGGTTGCAAAATTAATCCACTCAACTAATGATAGATCAGAAAACCCACAAGCTGTCAGGTTTTCAAATTATACAAAAATTTGTCAAGTATATCCTCATAATTATATGTAATAACTGTCATGTAAAGTTTCTCTTTATTCTTTTTTACCGTTCTTATCAACTAACCTGCAAACTGTTCCAAATGTAAGTCAAGGCCTTCTGCTAACCTACCAAACTGCCTGAAACACAAACCACACATTTCTTTTAGGTAACATAATCCCCCCCAAAATAATAATAATCAAATGTAACTTACAGAGCTAAAATATACAGCAATGTTGCTAATAAAGAATAACAGAAAGTTCCAGCACAAAAGTATGTGTGAAATTAAAACATATTTGTTACAGAATAATGAGAACTAATAATAATGAGAACTAATAATAATGAGAACTCAGCTGATTTCCAGCCCTCACAACTACAGCAGATCAAGAAAGGTCTAAGCCTGGAAGCTTTGGGCTACCTCGTGTGGAGCTGGCTGTTCTTATAGCACTGAAGACAGACTTTTTTCCGCTTCTGTCAACAGGGTTTTCTTGGACCAGGACAGAAAAGGTCATAAACTTTGTATTTTATTGTTAATTAATTAAATCCAGGTTAGATGTTAAGAAAAAATGATGAAGAGTGGGGACAGTAAAGCACTGAAATAAACTGTCTGGACGGGAGGTGATAGAGCCTCCATCTGTGCTGGGCATTAAAAATAGGTTATCCAGTGCTGATGTTAGCCCACGTCAGGTGAGAGGCTGAATGAGGTGATCCCTGGGGTCCCTTCCAACCTAAATTGCTCTATGGTTTTAAATTTGTATTGAGGACAATACAGATAATACTGATCCTGCCTTGAGACAAGAACTTGGGGCTGGTCAACCTTTTGAAGTACCTTTCAGCCCAACGATTCGGTGGTTTCTCCATGTTAGTTGTGACTGAACATCCACCCAGCTTCGTGTGGGAGGGCTTTTTCCTTTGCATTTCATCTGCCTTTCTGCTGCGAGTGAGCCAGCAGCGGCCCTAGACCATACCTGAGCCCCATCAGCAGGACAAGAGTCTGAGAGGACAGGAAAGAAAATCTGGGCAGAAGAAGGATCCTGCCTTGCAAAATTTGCAGTGGCCTTTAACAGTGAGCAATTCTGACACTGGAAAAATTAATTTCTCAGGCAAAAAAAGGTCTAAGTTGGAATGAAGATTGTGAGTATCTCATCTAATGAATGGGAAAGTAATTTACAACAATATTATCTTCTCTTCAAAAGACTTCATTTAATTATTTAGGAAGACATCAGTATTTAGCTCTGCTGATATAAAGGCAAGTGAAAGTCAATCTAAATATTAGAAGAGCCTAAAATCCAACTGGTCTGTAAACAAGTCGTACAGAGGTTCAGCTAGATAGCTTCACAATTTTCCAAGTCACTGAAGCAGTGTTGTTTGAAGAGAGGACTAGCTGGCTGCTGGCTTTTTCTTCAGTCCTATTTTTTGGTTTGGGGGGGTTTTTTAGTTGTAAGGAGGCAGTAACAAAGTTACTTAGGTAATTTTAAAGTATATTTACATTTCTGGAAGCTTTTTTAAGTGTAAAGAGACTTTTTGAGTGCATGTCTTCTTGGAACAGATGAAAACATTATATTCAGAGGAAAAAAATACTTTAATTTCTTATTTTTCCATTTTAACTATAATGATTCATGTTCACAGCACTCCAGCAGCTTCCAGGGTTCACTGAAGATAACGAATGACTGCTTATCATTAAGGATTTCACAGGATTTTTTTTTTCTATGCACCACCCAACTTTGAAAATTGCAGGTTTACTACTGCCCAGCATTGCCACTTTAATGACAGATTGGAACACTATTACTTAACATCTCAAGGGTGGTTAATATTTTGGATTACTCTCTGACAGAAAACAGAAAGCGTTTACCCAAAGGAAATGCTGATAGAAGAGAACATTCATTGAGTATCCTCTCTACAAAAGTAGAAATAGTGGTAATAGTATTATTCTGCATAGAAGGTCCATAATGGAGCATGAATGAATTTATTTTCCTCTCCCCAAAACGATGAGTGCTCTCTGGATAAGATATCCTGAATAACCTGAGAAGGACACATATATTTAAGTATGCTAAATATTTGCTTAGTAGAAAACGTGTGGCCATTATATCTTACTTACTGTTTGATTTACTGTGATATTTAAAGCTCTTTTCCTTAATAAATTAAAACATTGGTGAAATTCACCTCAAAGCAAGGAAGGAAGTATTTTTTTTCTTCTCTTTTATCTGCCTGGAGAAGCATTAACTCCATCAGTCGTTGCAGAGATCAGAGCACTTTATCTAATATGGAAATGCCTATGTCTAAAATGCAGTAAACACTACAGACTAGTTTAGGCAAATTATGGCCAAAAAAAAAAGCTGACCCTATCATTTTATTGAACTAGGTTAGTTCTAAGAAAATAACAATACAAAATTTGGGAAAGGGCTTTTTCAAAGAAATAAAAATAAATATAGTGGGCACAGAACCAACTTGTTCTTCCAAGAATTTGAATTGATCAGCCTGCTATTTGCAATCTAGCAAACACATTTCTCCAGGGATGCAAAATTGCCATGGTACATGCTCCAAACAGAACACTGAATTGACTGCCCAAAGACAGACTCATGGTGTGATATATCGGTTTCTCCTGCCATGTTCTCTCATACTTATTGGAAGTATTTGAAAAAATAATGAGGTTTAAATGGCTGCCTCATAGAAACTGTCTTTTAATAACTGTTAAAAATCATTATCTTCTGAATAAATCTATAGGAAAAATTATTATCCTTTTCATAGTATTTTTTTGACACCAGGAAATCTATCTATTTAAGCCTGCAAACTCTGATTGATTTTATAAAGGCTCTATATCACTGAACGTTTCCATGTAGACTGGATCAGCGATTTGCTAAGAGGAATTGTCACATGCTGCACAGAAGCTGTGTTGCAGAATTATCGAGTCTTATAACTGTGAATAGGACTATCTTACTTATACAGTGAGTTGAAGCTGACTACAAGGGGTGGCTGAGCAGCAAGAATCACATTTTTGAGTCTGCATGTCAAGTTGATAGTAAATTTGAAAAATTCATTATATCTCAATAATCCTGAGAGGCAGCTTTAAAGGAGGATGGAAAAGGACTGGAAAGTTGTAACAGAATAAGAACTCGTCTGAGTAGCTCTGTCCCAGCAACCAGTACAGAAAAACAAATGGCCAAAGAATGGAAGGAAAGATTAAATCAAAGGTCTTCATATGTTACGAGGGCTGACAAAAACCTGTCGGGGCTTAGATGGCTGAAGACACTTGGATGTTATTTTCACGCAGATCTGCAAGTCTTCTGTATTTTCTTTGTGAGTGGAATTTAGGTTAGAGAGAAGACAGCACATGCTTACATAATAGTGCCTGTGCTGAATCTGCATGTTAATAACTTATGCTATTGTACGTTTTCTGAAGAGTGAAATGCAGGCACAGATTTCCAGAAGCAGGCTGGAAAGACCTTAGCCCCTGGGTTTGGCTCTGTTTCATCTACCCCACTGCAACACTGGTGGCTCCCATAGCGCTGAAGAGTGCTGCAGCTTCTCCCTGGCTCTTACATGGCCAAAGGGAAGCAACCCCGTTGTGTTGCAGCCAGGTGAATGTGTGTGTTTGTGTTTTCTTTCCCGTCCTGACTGTTAGCACCCCTTTCGTGTGAGCCAACACTGATGCAGTGTCTCGACACAGGGGCTCAGATCACCCGTTCAGAGCTGCATTTGCCCCTGAACAAAAGGCCACATCATTTCACTATGGCTCTGGTGAGTGCTCAGTAAGGAGTAGGGCTGGGAGGGTTAGTGCTAGTTTCGGAGGAATTGGACTGAAACTAATGCAAACACTTCATTTTTGGTAGCAGCTGCATGCTTTCAGAATGTCACTGCTAATGCTGGGAGAGCTCCTATGTCAGACACTCCTGCAAAAACCATGTAACTACAGACACCCAGACAGTGATACAACGGCTAAATCCTGCCCAGTCCTAACAAATCAGGAATACGTGCACTCAAGGCTTGAGTAAAGCATTCTGAGTAGTCAACATGTGGAGAGACAGGGAGGTATTCATCAAGGCTTGATGAGATATTGTGCCGGACATAAACAGTAGCATAACAAGTTATAAAACAGCTTTTAGAGAAGTCTTCATTGAAGGAAAAAATCCTTATTCCTAGACTGAAAGCTAGAAGTATATCTTACTCTGGTCTCGGAAATCGTGCCGAGCAATCATGAATATGAACAGCCCAAGAAAAGTCTGCTCTTGAGCTCGGTAGCCAGCAAGGTTTGCCCGTTGCTGATCGCAGACATTCAGGGTCCATGGCTGTACCCAGCTGCCTGGGCAGGCTGGATCGCCAGCTTTGACCGGAGACCGTGCGGAGATCCCAGCTCCGCAGAGCAGGCAGGGACGCAGGAGGGGGCTCTGCATGGGACACTCAACTTGGATGAGGAATTTAAGAAGCCAGATGACTTGAAGACAAATGTGAATACAAATATGAAAATGATGAAGACACAAGAGGCAGAGTCTCTGCAGGCACAGGTATTTGGTTTGGAAAGTTGTAGTTAGGGAACCCGCCTCTCAGTGGTGGTAGCATATGTTAAATCCAGAAGGATTGTGGGTGCTCATTAGTTCTCCATTTTAAAGAAGAATTGGGTCTAAGCAGATTTCTCTGTCTGCTGCAGATGCTTGCAAATTTTTGTAAGGGACACAGAATCCTGAAAATTATGGTCAAAATAATGATTAGGAAAGCTTGAATTAAATCAAGTCAACAAAACACTGTGGCTTAATTTTGAGCTGATACTCAGACCTACAAAGTTCACAAAAGGCACAATGACAAAATGTGGCGCATGAGGGACTACCTCCCCAAATGCCTACATTTATTATTGCAGTACATCCTCATGCTATTTACTGATCCAGATTCTGTTTTACGAGTTCCCAGGCAAATACAAAATTAGAAGACATTCAATTTAATAGATACTTGGCAGTCTAAGGCAAAGGACAAGAAGTAGATAAAGACATAAGATAAATACAAAACCAGAATGAGATGATGTTGGTAACTGTGATATAATTTACACACACAGACTAACTTAAGTTCGTAGACATTGCTGGAAAGGAAAGTTTTGAAAAGAAAAGTTGACCTTGTGAATATCTATGTGAGCTTCATGTCGGCAAGAGAGAAGGAACAATGAAACTTTGTTTGCAAATTTAACAAGTGGCCCATGAAGGTGGTAGATTGATCAGAGGTGCATACGCAGTCTGTAAGAGGTGGTAGTGTGCAAGCAGGCTATGAAGAACCTGGAGAGCAAAGACAAGTAGCTCATTATGTAGCTTGCTAACCAACTACAAGGATTTGCCATTGATGCCTCTCCTCAGACCTCTCAGGGTAGCAGAAGCACTACCCTGCACTCTGGCAGTGAAAAGCTGTCCCAGATCCTGCAAACTACATCACTTGAGCACATCCTTTAAAGCATGAGATTGTCCTTATTGTAGTGATCCACTGGCCCATGTTTGAGACCTCCATCTAGAAGGTTTTAATAGAACCTGAGGAAAAGGCTAATAAATTCATAAGAATTCCTTTAAAAGCATTTCTTTCTTGCTTCAGGTTTGATCTGCTGAAAAACTAGTAACCCGTTGATCCAGCAGAGCCCATTACCTAATTTAAACAACTGTCTCCAAGTGAAACTAATTTTTTTTTTAATTGGAGTTCCCAACAGGAATCCAAGATTCCGATTTTTTGGTTTAAGGCAAATGCAGAAGATTTTTTAAAGATGTTTCACCTGCCTTGTTAGTCACCAGATGGAATCTCCAGTCCTCTGAATCTTGGGGATCTGCAGGTTGTCACCCAGCTGTGCAGGTCTCTTTCCCAGCAGCAGGCAGAGGGAATGAGAGGTTCAGGGCTGGGGAATTCTCACAAAGCCATGGAAACCCTCTGGAAGTGTGGTAGCCTTCAGAAATTGCTGCAACAGTCTCTCCACAGAGTTGCTTCACAGTTTTGTGGGGGTAGTTCCCTCTGCTCCCACAGCATCAGCCTGTTTCATCCACTGAGGTCAGTCACCGTTCAGCATCCCAGTGAAATTTGTCTGTGTGTACTTAAAAATTAAGTGTACTTAAAAATCACATATGAACAAGCATATGCATCTTTTTCCTACATGCTGAGATACCAGATCTGTATTTCACTTGCCGCAGAAGTGGCAGCTCATGATATACAAGTCCAGCAAGGAACAACGTATTTCTGTGAAATATTCTTATAAAAGAAATTAGTTTTGAACCAAATTAATAGCAAATGAGATTAAGAATTTAAAAGATTTATTCCAAAGTTGAATCATTTCTGCCATAATAAATAATGCAGCTAGTGAGAAAAAAAAAAGGTGTGCCGAAGAGATTTCTTTTTTCTTCAGTGTTCACTGTAAATTGCTCTGACTGTGCAAAACAGCTGTAAGTGGCAAAATCTCCCTGAAGCATGCAAATAACCATGTGGTACACTTTAAAAACGCTAAGGACTATATGTGTCTCTGGAATTTAAAGCAGGTTGCCCATACAGAGAAGCACAATATAGCAGAAAGCAGTGATCCAATTCCAAAGCAGCAGCCCCGCTTCCATATTCCTCCCATACGTCCTACCCAAAACCGGGACATGTGGGAAAGCCATCCTTGGCCACCACTGCATCTAGGGGACTGTATTCTTCACAGGGCTCCTGAAACACCTCCTGTCCCTGCCTTCATTTCTCTGAAGTCCCCTTCCCATCCTGTGTAGGGATCCAGCAGCAGGCCCCCGCCAAGGGAGCGTGAACACCCCGCGTGGCACCTCCGCTCACTAGGCAGCTGGTCGGGTTGCGCCTGTTTGTTTTTCACTCGCAGGATAATTGAGATCAGAGTCATGCGAGAGGACAGCACCCCTGCTACACTAGACAATTGCTTATAGATAGGCCACGGCTGGGAAATACCTGAAATTAAAGGTAATACTTTATTTATTCTTAACAAGAAAACATTTTTTTGAAGTAACATGTTAGTGTCTTCTTTATTAAAACTCCAGACACTGCAATGCAGAGATTGTAAGACTGCAGTAATTTCAGTTTGATTTATTTTTAAATTTCTACTCCTCTAGGTTGAATATTTGTGTTTTACAGATACCAAAAATAGAAAGTAAAAATAAGCTATTTTTTATATTTCCTGTTTATTTGTTCATCTCATGCTTTGATTGATGACTTTGTCATACCACAAATTCAGCAATACAGGGTAACATCTGTTACGAATTACATAAATATAACAGAAAAAGTTGGAATCAAGTATAGAGAAATCTTTCTGAACTTATTTAAAATAAACTTTAGTTCTAAGTTTTCATATTTCCACAAAATCGACTTCTTTTCTACCAGTTATGTTTTCAGATTCTGGTAAGACTATCCTTGGAGGCAGCCAGTATCTGCAGAGGACATATACAGTACAGCATAAAGATCTAGGAAGCCATGCATCAAGTTATACACTGCATGGTATGATTTTTTCTTTGAAGGATTTGTAATTAATCATTAAAAGGAAGGTGACAAAACTAAGTGTTATGCTACCATTACCTAGTGTTTATAATAAAGTGTGAGTTCAACCTCAAATATTGTCCCAATTTAGCTTCAATATCAAATTTTACAGCTTCAGGACCTCATAAATAACAAGATTAGCACACGTCAATCCCGTAATGCTTTCTCTAATTGTGATGAACTCTAGAGTCATTAACAACTTCGGTCATTCCTGACTAGCTTTTTTATCAGACATCAGGTTTTATCATCTATGCCTGAATTTGTAGGCACAAACACTGCAAAGTGTGATAAAGCCCAGGTGAGAGGACACGGACACTTCAGACAGACACCATGAATATTACATGAGTGGAGTGTGTGCATTGGTATAAATCTTTTCTGAAACAATTTACTATGAGAAGAAGTCACTTTCTTCAGGAAGAATCAAGAAGGAAATATTCAAAACTTATGCTTTATAACAAAGTTTTCCAGATACACCCATTTTTTTATGGGCTGCTTTTTGGTGCTGTTTCTGGTATTGTTTCAATACTATTCTAATACACTGCACTTTATTCGGTAACTCTGGCTGGTTTACTACAAATTTTGTAATTGCTAGATAAGCCAAAACTAGTTTAACAGCTATCTACCCTTGAATAAAATGTTTGCACTATTTAAATGCTTGAGGAGAAAACTTAATCTAGATTTGAAGATTCTACAACTGGAAGTACGACTTAAGTTTTTGAGGAGGAAAATAAATACTATGAATGTTGATGTTTCTATTTATTTGGAGGGTGGCAGCAGCCTGGAAAATTACTGCGAGTCCTATATGAAAGAAAATTACTAAAATAAGCTAAAAATCTTAAATGTTACACAGCGTTACACTGAAATTTTAATGCACGCTAAAAAAAAGGCCCAGCATGGTCAATCATGGCATGAGATCTAAAGACGCAGAAGATACACAGAGACAATTATTAGAATAGGGGCTTGATTTTTAGATTGTTTGCGGAGAATAAACTGCGTGGGCTCTGTACTGAGCAGAGGATGCGAGATGAACTCGGGTAGTGGGGAGGGATAGGCAACCGGTGCGCTCATCACAACGTAGAGCGGTTTTACCTTCAGACAGGAGAAGCGAAGCTGCGAAGCACTCGGAAGGGGATGATTTAACATAGTTAGTTTTGCTACCCCAGCAGGTTTGGTTCGAAAGCAGCTCTTACATCTCTGCATGGGATTGGCACGTACACCGCGCTTAAATCATTAGGCACTGCGTCAGCTGATTAGTTCAAGCTCAGAAAAGAGACGGTGTGGTCTGTTTTCTGCTCTAGAGGGTCATAAAACAGCTGGGGGTAATGAGGGAGGCAGGAGGCTTGGAGGTCTCAACCTATGGGATGAATACTTTTCTGGGACCTATCTAGTGCCTATAAAGCACCTTCAATATCTGTCCCTAGCAGCGTGGATAAATGGCACGCTGCCAAACGCTCGGTTTGGTTTTAATATACTCACTCCTCTTTCAAAATGGCATTTTGAATGCCAAAAAACATTAGAATACATTTTTTATCCAGGTCACAGTGATCAAGTAAATTCCTATTTAATTATTAAGCGAGAAGATGAATGTCATTGTAGGATATTACTGTATAAAGGCTTGTAAGACAAGGAGCAGATAAGAAGCAACCAGGACTCACAAGAAATGAGTCAACTGGTATTGGGTAGATGAGAAGAGGTAAGATATGACCGCAAAGACAAAACCTTCTGTAACCTCCTTGATATTTCTGGGCCTGTTATGAAAGATGCAATTAAATTATGTGACTATCAACTCTTGTTTTGGATACTAATTTGTCTTGTGGTAAACAACCTGCCTATGGCCTGAACATATGAAAGATAAGTAATTTTCCATTTCTGCAGTGGTTAATTTCTTTCAAGGGAAACTGTCATAATTCAAACATAAATGTATTATCTAAACCAATTACATTATAAAAAATGTTAAACCAGTACCTACCTTACAAGTATGGAGTATTTACAGAATACCAAATAGACAGTGGTTTTTGAAATGGGCTTCTAAAATATTTCTTACAGAAGCTGACCTGTGAACCTAAGAGTTTTGACTTGTTCCTAAGCACCAGTGCAAAATTCAATTTATATTTTTTTAAAATCAGGTGCTGGGCTGGTTTTAAGGGATGTTTGTAAGATCAGTGACAGACAATATATAATGAATGCTATCAAAATCATTGTATGAGTTTCTGTTTGTCCATTAACACTTTTCTTAAAAAAAAAAAAGAGAGAGGGTGGAAAAAACACCTTTCTCACCAGTGGGCCTAACCGAGAGCATTACCTGTACACCCAAGAGCTGTGGCCTGTCTACTGCTCCTGGAGATTTACTGCCAAGATTACTAAAGCTGTGATTTCTTCTGCAACCATGGCAGTTCTACATCAAGTTAGACTAGACAAATCTTTTTCAGTTGCTGTCAGATATTTTGTTATATTTAGTATATTTTACTCTAAAACAACATATATACCTGTCCCTGAAGTCACTAGAAGCTTTTCTTCTGTCTCCGATCTGGATGAGATCAGACTTACAAAGGAATATTTTTACATATCTATAGAGAGAATCAGATTTTCAAATTGTAAATATTTTCATACAAGAACAAGCTTTTGACCATGATAGACTTGAGCAATTTGAATCATCTCTCCACTGCCGCAGAGCAAACGCAGGCTTAGCCCATGGGACCAGTCAATAGGCATGAATCAGTCAATAGGTATGAATGCTAAAATACTTTGCAGAAGAATAATGTTGTCTTTGCAGTTTTGAATGCCAATAAAATCTTCTCCTAAATCTGTATACTTTATAGAGTCACCTCCTGAGTGGACATCAGTGAACATTCCCAGATCTAGCGATGTCTGGTCTCCCAGAGACGTGTGTCCTGCCTCACTAGTTCCCACTAAAATAACTGTGACCTCTCTGCAGTTCTTCCAGCTCTTCTTCATACTCTGTAAAGCCCCATGTAAATTGCTTTCATCTTTTTTTCATGTCTGTAAAACACCTGCTAGCCAAGAGGCAGCATCCATGCTGACTGGCCGGCCAGTGCGTGTGCTGTCGGGCTAGGAGGCAAACTGCACTGAAAATGTTCCCATTGCAGTCCTCGCCAAAGCCAGGACAGCCATCAAGACTATTTTTTGCCCAGACACTGATTTTCGTAACTTTGAGACTTCTTGCTTGCCTGTCAGATTTGATTGTATTTAGCCAAGTTCAAAAGTTACTGGAGGGAAATGATAGAAAGATTGATGGATGGACAGACTGACAGCACAGTCACATAAGTCTCACTTCCTTGGGAAACCAAGGTAAATAGGGACAGATTCATAACCTACAGTTATAGGCACTGTCAGCCTACATATGTGTATCATTACTGTTCGCTGCCTCCCCTCCTCTCTCTGACTGATTCTCATATAATGAGGGAGGCATTTGATATCCTTTACCTTTTAATTAGTGGAGCATATTTCTTTCCAGTGATCCACCCAATGCCAGCAGTTAATGCGGAGTTACTTGTTTCCTCAAGGCCTTTCTTACACTACTCACATCTCTTTGTGCCTCACAAATGTAATCTCCGTCCCAGGATAAGAACATTACCGTTTTGATAGCACAAATGGGTAAAATGAGCTAAAGGTCTGTAGATACAACCTGTTTTGGAGCTGGGGCTGGGATGTCGAGTGAGTGCCTCCCAGATTGCAAACGGTGTTTTGCTCTATGGCACATTGCCTGTCTGCCAAGGCTGCCATGCAGCGACCGCTGGCCCAGCACAACCACTACCACTCCGTCCTGGCACAAGCCCGGGCACACAGACCTTCTCTGGAAGGTGGATGGGTCCGAGGAGCTTGGCCTCACTCTCCCTCCCTGGTTCCAGGGAGGCCATCTGCTCTTCTCAGCGCCACTTTGCTTTGTGCTTGCACAGAATCAGTCTTAGACATGATTTTTCAGCTTTACCTATTGTTCTTGACACGCTGCCATTATTTTGTTGACCATGCAACTAAAAAAATCATCATTTCCTTCTTGTCAGGCTCAATCTCTCAATCAACTCTGAATGGAATTTCACAAGGCAAAGACAATGCACTTCTCTAATCACAGGACTTTCTCCCTCCCGAATTTCTAAGGGCTTTCACAAACCAAAACAGTTCATAAATGTTCTGAAAATGGAGAAATTAGGCAACCTAAATAGAGAGAGCACTGTTCTTAAACCTGTAATAATTTTCATGGGAGATTTAATTTGATTTCTTGGAAAGAGTTCACCTACAGACACCATCTGGCTCACTGAGACAGAGCTGAAGCACGTCCTCAGTAGATCCCATTAATCCTATTGAGTTGCATGGGGTGCTTTTGAGGACTTCTTTCTCCTCCTCTTTGCAGTGTTCCTGAAGGCTGACTGCATCATGTGGAATTAACAATTTGATATCACCCTTCCGATGCTTGATCTGACACAGGGCACAGCAGCCTAGCTGTTAAAAATTATCACATTATCACTGGTTACTGTTTTATAAATCTGATTTCTTCTTTCCCTCCACCAAATACTTACATTTTGTAGACGGGGTGGGGCGGCAACATAGACTTTAAAATTTTAGCTTTCATTCTACAATTATAATTATTTTCTTTAAAATGCAAGTTTTTTTCCTTAAAATGCAAGAGGAAAACAAGTTTTGTCTCTTATTTTCACTTTTCTTTAAATAATCAACAGGTTTTACCTTTTACTTTGTATTACTCTTTTATTGAGTTACCTTAATCAAATTCATAAATTTTCTTTTACATTACTGAGAGATAAAGGCTGCTGGGGAAAGTGCTACAGAGGTTAGCGCTTACCCTTGTGTAGGTCAGGAGAGTCCTTCCACAACATTCCTCATTTCCTCTGGCTCCGCCTCAGCAGTACCTTCAAGATTGCTTGTGAACTCCAGGGCCACAGTCCAGCTGGACTCGCATCACATTTACCCCAATTGAATTTCTGTGGCTTCAGAGAGTCTGCTCTTTATTTTCTCTACTATGCAAGAGCAGAATCATACTTCTGATCTCCTGGAAGTGCTGTTCCTTATCTGTCTTCTGGCCAAATGCTGTTAGGAACTCCTGCAGTTGTTTGTTGCTTTATTTTTAAGTATGAAGTCGGTGGCTCAAACAACCTTCCACTGTCTTGCAGAAAGAAATGTGTCAAACTAACACGAGAGGCCTCAAAGTCTCTGCACGAAACCTAAGAGAACTAATACTCGGTGTGACAAAATCCTTGTTAAATCTAGTTTTCCCTATACCATTTATTCTTCTCCAAAAGTGGAAAAGATAGTGTGCAGTGACCTGTTACCTAAATTCCAGAAGCTGTCCTGTGAGGATGGCTATCTGCTGGGGATACCTGTCTGTGGCTCATACGTAGTAACTCCTTTTTTTCCAAACTCTCTTCCAGTCTGCTATGTGATTGCTACAAAGAATCAGCAAATTTTTTTAAATACCCATGCCCCTGAAATTGCCTTTGTCAGTATGGAAATCTCCTGTTATTCACTTATTGCAGATATTTGTTCATCCCTTCCACAGGCAAGCACACTGGTAAAAGACACGAGTTTGTATCTGATTTTAGCATTCACCTATTTTTAAAATAGTAGTAGCTTCACTAGAAGAAAAGCAAATTCCTACTTCAACCTGGGATAAAAGGCAACCTACAAGGCAGCACTCAAGTGAATTGCTTTTTCATTGCATTTTAAATAAAGCAGCACTCTAAAGGCCGTGCTGTAATAGAAGGTTTCCCCAGCTTACATAATAGTTCGGGCAGACAGGCAGTCCTTCAGGCTGGCACGGCGACTCAGACAGAACTAGTTCAGTCAAAAATACCGTGCAGAATAGCAAGCTAGCAGCCCCTGGGTCTTGAATCCAAAGGAGCCCCCCACTCCCTTAGGTTTTTTGTCCCCAAGGATGCCCCTCAACTGTAGAGCAGAATCAGAGCACCAAAGGGAAAGAAATGGGACTGACTTTGTCTTATTAACGTGGCACGCATGCGTCTGGCATTTACAGAAACCTGCTATGAGCAACTCTAAACTCTACAAATAAGTGTCACTATGGAAACTAATCAAATGAGCAGAAGTATGAGAGAGACCGCCCCAGGAAAATGTCTGCAAGGGATAAATATTACTATAAACAAATTCTTTAGCTTAAAAGGCCTTGCTGAAAAGGTTGAAGAAGCTGGCCAGGTGTCTCAGGGCTCTGGAGCAAGTTCACGACTTTTTCTCACTGGGTCATCGGCATCCGGAGCATTGTGTGTCTGCAGAGGGAGAAGAGAGCCTGCCTCGTTCCTATGCGCCCTGGAGCTCTTGGCTCAGAGGAAAACCTTGCGTATATCCTCCAGGAGGATGGCTTCCTGGCAGAGTGTTTCATCCCTGACAGCTCATGAGGATCAGGATAAATAGCTGGGGAAAGTGGCAACTCAAATACAAATCAGAATTAAATGTTTTGAAGATGCTAAGCTGCTTAGACTGGAAGCCAAAAATATGCTTTATTTCAAATAATTGTAAAAGTTACAATACTTTTCTTTTGCAGAATATCTCAGCCACTTCTCTAAAGCAAACACCACCTTCATTATATCTTTTCTACAGTTAGCGTAAGGAACTGTGTGTGCACGCCTCACATTTAGTGATTTGTAATACAATGTGTAAGAAAGAAATTGTAGTTATTCAAAAGCAAATAGAAAAATTCATAGCTTCTATTGACCCAGGGCATATGTCTTTATATTCAAATATATCCCATGCCATATTGTACTTCGTTACGACATTGTGTTGCATTATAAAGAGAAAGCCTTTTGAAGAAAAGAAACTAAACCTGGAGTTTGTGTGGAAGCCAGTAAATGCTCTTATCCAAACTCAAGGGTAAAACAGAAAGGTAAACACATAGTCTCCTGACTTCGATCAAGCAGCACCTCCAGGCAGCTACAACCTACTGCTCTTCAGATCACAGCAGTGGTCTTTAAAGCAGAGCATCCGGCAAATTTTGGAAGAGAACAGAAGGATAGTCAGTGGCTGAGTCTGATCAAAGTCAACATTAGTCGATTAAGAGTAAAAAATGAGATTCAATATAATTATGTTGAACACTACCAATAGCTACTTCTCAATTTTGCCCTTTCAGTAATAGTCGGTAATACAAACATGCTCCAAAGTCATCCACATTTACTTCTTATTTAAGACGGCTTTGGCTAGAAGTCACCCGCAGGAGACCTGCAACTGGCTTTTGCAATCCCAACATGCAGAAATACTCACTGGTGATGTTGTCTTGTCACCGATGAGCCAACTCAGGGAAATTCACAGACTGCAGCTTTGAAAGGTTTAGAAATTCTTTGGTTTCCAGTAAAATGACATGGAGGGAATTATACGTGAATTTTAAAGAGAGACTGAATCAGAGAGGTGATTTAGATGATACAGACTAATTGACAGACATTTTTGGTGAACAAAAAAGGGTTAGCTCAGTGGGGATTGGTAGGTGGTAACTACTGATCATTCTTTTTAGCTGTGGCTCTCCCAGTCTTTTGGTAAATAGGGCCCATGGCATAGAGAGCCTGTGCAAGCTTTTTTATGCCACTTTCTTTACTGTCGAAAGCAAATCTTCTCTTACTGACTACTTATAGCACGTATGAGTAATACAGGCTTCCAGCTATTGGGGGATAGAAGCTGCAACAGCATTACTGTTAAAAGATCTGGTGCTTGTTCACACGTATACTTAACTATGATATTTATTCTCTTTTAAGTGAAACAATTAGTTCTGTCTTACTTCGTTCCATCCAATGTTTTGAGGATCTAGTTCCACAAAACGTGGAAGTAGAGGTCTGGCAGAAAACTTTCCTTTAAAATGCTCTAGTTCTGCCACTAGTCGATGTAAGCCACCAGAGGTTTGCTCTGAAGCTAACAAAGCTGTGGCTCGCTGTAGGTTGAAGGGTGGTAGGTGGATGTACAAGTCCACTGCTGCGCACTGAAGGATGGAGAGTGATGGGGCTGCTCCAGCCATGTTTTTTGCTGTAACCCAGTCTCTTCTCCCCTGCCTTGGATGAACATTGTGGGAAAGGAGTAGACATAAGCTGGCTCACACGGAGCATGAGGGACACGAGGCCTCTCTACAAGACCATCCTTGCAATGAAATGTCTTCCCTTTACTCACAACAGCGAGTTGTGCTGTCAGTGCCATACAAAGTAGCCACATTGCACAGGAGAACTCAACAAATGTTTAGTGCCAAGACACATAATCAGAAAAAAGAGTTTTAATAACTAGAAAAATTGACCACGTACAGTTCTTTGGGATTTTAGCGGTTCCTTTCTCTTTTTTATTAACGCAGATAATGGAAGTATCAGTTGATTACAACGGCCTGCCCTCCCTCCAGCCCTGACTTCTTGGTGTTGAATATAACTGAAGAGAAGAGTTTTCTGCACTTTATAAAAGCACTGAATGCATTTGCATATCCAGTAGTGTGCATGTTATTTTTAAAGTGAAAAATTGTATCAGTGGTAAATGTAGGTGGGAAGTAGAATAAAGTATCAACTGCTTATGGAGACAGCACTTAAGAAGCTGGCTTGTGTAACAGAGCTGCTTTGTGATTTTTTTAAGGCTCTTGCTCCCTTCAGTTTCCGTACAGGAGAAGAACAATTAAGTTAAGTAATTCGGGGAGTGGGGGGGAGTGTAAAACCAAAAAAGCCTTTGCAGATTGTCACACAAATAAGGTATGTCACAAGCTAAAAGATGCATCTGAGAACCTGAACTCTGTTCTTAGGAAAAGAGAGAAAAGTTATTTTGTGAGCTTCGAGACAAAAAGCCAACAGGAGAGGCTGGGCTTCTGCTGAAGAGTGGCACCATCTGGTGGATGCAGCAAGTAGGACCTGCCCGTGGGAAGCCACCTCTGCTCCCCGGCTTGGGAGCTGCCCCTCTTTCTTCAACGGATTGTCTTTACACAGAGGTCTCCCTGTAGCGCCGTGAGCAGGACCTTCTGCTGGTGAACATGTTGCTATATTATTAGAGGAATAAGGAAAAATAATGTTAAAGCGTTCCTCTGGCACCTTTCTGCATCGTTCTTAAGTTCATACAAATGTTACGAAGGATGTTTTACATTAGTTTGCAAGAGTGAGAGTTAAGTAGTTTAACGTTTGTTAAAAATGCAAGTCTATGTTGTTAAACTATTTAATTAGATGTTTCTATATGTGTCTCCCACTGGAATCTCTCTGTAGAGCTGACTATTTAGAGGGTACTAAATTGAAAGTAGATTATTATTAGAGATGTTACAGTACATGTTACCAAAATAGACTAACAAGGAGAGGGGAGAAAAGTCTAAAGTAGAATAATTCTACTATTTGAAACTCTTTTGTGTTAATGTTCAGGTTTTATGCCTCTTTTTTTTTTCTTCTTTTTATAGTCACAAGCTTTTCTCCTCAATCATTATCTCAGAAAACTTTAGACATAAAAAGCTGAGATTCTCACAAGTCATTTGATTCCAGGAATTTTGCATTTCAGAAAAACACCATCTACCCTTAAACTTCATAATAATGCTTCTAATCACATGGAAAACTATTGAAGTCGAAAGAAAAAAAACTAGAGAGTTGTGGAGGAGATCTGGCTATATGCATTCAATCCAAGGGAGGGAAATACAAATTCTCACTGTCCAGAAGAGCAATATTACTGGATCTCTTCTTTTTCTTTTTCTTTTTCTTTTTCTTTTTCTTTTTCTTTTTCTTTTTCTTTTTCTTTTTCTTTTTCTTTTTCTTTTTCTTTTTCTTTTTCTTTTTCTTTTTCTTTTTTTTCCTGTCTACACAATCTGTGCTAGAGACAACAAAGATTTCTGGACAACTCATCTATACCTAAACTTGTATTCTCTTTAGGCTTTGAGCCAACTATTTGAAGATTTTAGATGAACGACCTTACGAGCTAAGATATCAGTGCTGTTGCCGTTGCACTCATGCAGTCACATGCCTTTCACTTAGCTCTTTCCTCATATTGATGTGGAAATCAATCCCAGGCCTAAATGAAAAGTGTATGCTTCCTTGATGTTTTTTTTTATTTTGAATATATTTCATTAAAGTTATTAAAAAGATAGCTTATGCAGGATACCTTACACTGTATCAGCTAGAGGCAATTTTAAAGGAGACTTTTAGGACTCAGTCTTAGGAAAGTTTTTACACAGTCTTTTATCTTGCATGCTAAGCCTGTCCTGTGCACATGTTTTTGCCTCATGTAAGATAACAGCTTCCAGTCAACACTGAAATGCAATGGTTCATCAAACACATTTGCTGTATTGTTCTCATTCAACACCCAAAGTTAATGTCAGGACAGCACTTACGTACCACACTAAAGCGTGGTTCGGTACTGAAACAGAAATCCAGATCAATCGGATGAAAGACACCTAAAGATGAAATAAAGGAGCAAAATTTTCCAAATGTCACTGTAGAATAAACAAATTAAACCAGCGCTTCACTGTCCTCCTGCAGAACTGAAGAGAGGTGGGAGTCACCACCCAAAGTTTCAGAACTGGCTTCAGTCGTGACCCTGGTTTCCCCTTACAAGTATTTGATTATGTCCATTATGCTGTGTCACATGTTAGTTATTACCTTTTACTGTATGCCCAGCATACATTTCTCTTAATTACTTTATCCAGACACTAAGTGTATAATCAAATTCTAGTCATGAGCATCACACATTCAGTTCATGTCTAAGCCATGTTACTATGGGGGCTATATTTGGATGTTTCCCAAGCCACATGTACTCATTATATATCCTGTCCACAGCTGACATCTCAGACCATGAGTAGCTCATGCAGAGCTGTCTACTTCTGCCATCCCTTCAAGAATGCCACACAAGGAAAGGAACACTTAAAATCCCAATGTCTGCAGCTATGACATACGTAAAAGTATTTAGACACAGAATTTCTGGACATATCTCCCTTTTTTTCTCATTGCTTTCACCTGAAGGGTAGTCACTTTTGTAATGTGGTATCTTCCAAGGAGGAGGAGGCCAGAGGGAGGTACAGGGAAACACGGAAAGGGCACGACTGGACTGCTTTCTCTACATTGCAAGTGCTCATGGAGAAGACTGTAGGTAATTAGTCATAGAAGTCCCCCAGACACTGAGGTCATGGAATCGTGGGGGAATTCACGCTGGAAGAAACCTTGGGACATACAGTCCTCTGCTCAAAGCTGGGACAACCCCAACAGACCCGATTACTCAGGGATTTGTGCAGTGGCGTCTGGGGAAGCTGCTCTGGTGCTCGGTTATCCTCACAAGGAAAATCGTTTCTTTATATCCAGTTTACACAAGGTAGATCTGCATGGGCAGACAAAAAGCTACACACAGCTTCTTCCTCAAATACAAGCCACTGAGCCAGAAGCCATTTAAACAGGATAAGGATATATTCATAACGAATCACCTGCTCGATCCCGCTGCCGCTCCTGCATCCTTGCACACTAAGGCAGTTACACAAACCTGGCACTGGGTTGGGCTCGCGTCCACCCACCGATGGAGATGCCTCCAGAGCTGCACGGCAGAGCTGCTGGCTTGGGTGCCTGACAGCCCACCCCATCACTACAGTTGCCAGAGGGTGCTGCAGGGCTTTCTTCCCTCTCAGGCATCAGGGCTGTTGCCAGGATGAATGAAATCAAAGTAATCTAAGCCAACAGGCAGGAACTCTTGATTAAAATTTTGTTTTTTGATTTATGTTGAATTTGTGTGGCTTAGTCATTTTGCTAAAGAATACTGACTTTCGCTGTTTTGTGAAATACTGTTTTGCAACAGATTATACCTTTCATACTACAACTGATATTTCTCTAATTCAAAAGGAGGAGCTATACCTTATATATATATTTACTTAAGAAATTGTCCTTTCATTCATTTAAATACAGCAACAGTACTCACTTCTCAGCAATGCTGCTTTTGATCTCTCAAGTGCTTTTTTTTATCTAAAACAGGAATGATCAAGGGTACAGGAAACTCTTACAATGAATACAGGGCAAAAATTTCCAAAGAATTTATCTTTGGAAAAATCCTACAAAGAGAATGAAAAAGAGAGAACATAAAAAGATGTAGGTTCTGAAGAATAGCACCGAGATATGATTTCTGGTCTATCCATCAAACACAACAACAAAGGAGCATTTGGTGGGATGATGGGGTACTGCAAAGCAGTAAAATACATTCCTATTAAGCAACGTGTATAATTAAACAGCATAACTTCCTGCCACAGGACGTTAATGAAGGCAGAGCATTATGAAATTCTGACAGGACTGGATAGTTACAGGTATTTGGAAAATCTCCTGAATTATTAGGAATAGAAGACACAGGACCTGAAGTGACCATGTGGGTTCATCAGTCCAGGCCTGTGCTATTACAGGAATCTATAGTGCCTGCTCCTAAATTTATCAAGTTTCATTTTAACAACAGCTGTCCCCATTTTTTCTGGAAGGCTGTTCCAAAAACTGATTCCTCTAACCATTAAACACATTTGCATAATTTCTAGTGTAAACACATGTCCACTTGTCCTTATATCAGCATTCTCCTTCAACTTAAGTATCTCTCCTCCTTTGCTGGTGTTTGTTTCCCAGCCATTTTTACAGAGACGATCGTATCCTCTCCCAGGGCATCGATCCCCACCAGACGCAGTAGTGCCAAGCAGATACACCACCCTCTCAGATGTAGTCTGACGACAGCCGTGCAGCTGTACAGCCATGCCAGTAAGCCTGCCCCTCTCACCAAGGCACCACACGTGCTGAGGTGATCATCCTTCTTCTCAGTCTGGAGCTCACTTGGTCTTTGCCAGCCTGGACATCTCTGCTTGCAGTCCGAGGCTGGTATAGACATGACCCTACAGGGAGTCTCAAAGGCAAACACGGGCACTTACAGTGCAATTTGGGTGCAAGTCAGGCACTTCCTAAACATCTACCCAAAAACCCTTCTGACCTGAGGTAAACACAGAGATACCTGAGATACCACAGCCACACGAAGCTTTTTTCAGGAGCAGTGGGACCCCATAGCTGCACTTGCTTGTGAGGCCAGGGCACTGCTGGCTTTGCTTGCCTGGCTGCCTCTGCAGACCCCTGCAGACCTCTCTCCCTCCCGTAAGCTCACTTGCACTCAAGCACAGGCGACAGGAGTCATTTCACCTCACTTACCGTCCATGGTGAAGGCAGTCCTAACAACCAGCTTAGATGTACATATCTACCTGTGGTTAGATCAGTGCCACCCAAGACACACATATAGAGAATTTCTTCACTCTCTCTCCATGTTTGGAGGTGCGTAACACACCACAGCGCTGAGTTCTGGTCAAAAATACTGCTGCCCACACATTTATTGTCATCTCAGAGTAACAGCACTGGTTCAATGAAGGAAAACCAGGTTGCAAGCTCTTTGCTGCCAGAGGGGTTTAAACCCACTCCTTCCCCTTAGCAGAAGAGCAGCCGGACCAGGAAAGTGTACACCCAGGAACAGGCAGAGAGGAAAAATATGTGCACCTGCTCTTGGCCTCCATCGTCAGTTAACACTGGGCTACTGCGCATCTAGGAATGGGTCATGGGTATGGACATGTGTAGGGAGACCACCCAAGACTGCTCAGTAGCCCAATGTTCGGAAATCTACCCAAGAGAGGGTGGATGAGGATTCTGGTCCTGGGCAACTTGTGCACTTTCTGTTCAGGTTCATATTTCTTGCATGAGAAAATGGACATACTGCCTAACAAGTGCTCTAACCACTGGGCTACAGAATAAATATCCCTTTTTACTGTCCCTTAGGACCTCTGATGTGTACTTGTGGCTGTGTTTAACTTACAGCGGTGGATAAGCAAGCAAATGAAGTGTAAGTAGCTATGGAGGTGGATAGAAAGGACTTGAAATAGCATTGTATGAATCAGTGCTTGCACTTGAAGTGATGTCCTCTGGTCAGCCTATCTCAGAAAAGACACAAGAGCTGCAGAATGGCTTGAGAGATAGATGGTAATGGAACAGAAACATGGGAAAAACTTTCAGAGTTTGGGGCTGTTTAATTGAGAGAAGAAACAGGAGAGAAATGAACAATGTACAGAGGAAACAAACATCATTCTTTCAGTACAAGACCAAGGAGACAGCCAGTCACAGCAACAAACATAGATCTGATGAAAGAAAACACTTCTTTACTCAGAAAAATATCGTGTATTGCTAGTTTTCAGAATTCATTCACAAGAGTAGGTGAAGTGCTCAGGAGAACTGAATAAAATGCTTAGGAGTACTGCATGTATTCAATAGGAATCATTCACAAATTAGAAGGAAAAAGCTTTATTTAAAAAAATGAGGCTATAAACCTTTGTTCTTCAGGGAATGAGACTGATTAGGTTCTACAGGGAACTGAAAGGTAATTGTGCAGCCTCTAATTCTTTCTCTGAAGCTGGCCTCGATGTATGACATCAAATTGGGCCAGATGAACCTTTAATGTGGCTGCCACAGGCAGGAACTAAATACTTGGAACTTGTTTACCTTGGGAAAAGGAAATGGAAGCAGAGAAGAGCAAAGTAAGCAAAAGCAGACAGGATACAAGAAAAGCAATAAATGATAACGTGTAAAGAAAAAACAAATAAGAAAACTGACAACAAATTAAGTTCAACGCTATACTGTTCAATGTGTCATTGGACTAGTAAATGAGAGGCATGACGATGCATGTGGCAGGCTCAAGTTTTCATATTGTGATTCGCTGCTTCAAAGAAGTGTAGGCAAAATGGTCAGTTTTGGAAAATACCAAGACATATTCAAGCACACTTAAAAATATTTGTAGACGATGTATGTGTACAAAAAACCACTGCCACCATGGGAACCATGGCTCAGCTAGTCCCTTGTTCTAGTCTTGTAGCAATTCACAACACTGTAATAAAATAATGTATCTTTTCTCTATGGGGAAATTAAGCAGGAAAATTAAAGGAAAAAACTTCCCCGGTCATGTTTATAAATGGACAAATTGACATTTTAAAAAAGGAATCTGGATTCTGAACATTCACAGGGAAGAAAAGCATCTCACCATCAATACAAATGAAGGAACCAGGTGTCAAGATATAACAAACAAAGGGGAGGACAGAGTGAGCCATCTGCTTCATCAAAGAAAAATTTCATACCCTGCAAGACTACAAAACATAAACACTGGGTGATAAGAGAAGAGTTTTGGATTTTCAAGGTCTAGAAGGTAGAAACTTCACCAGTAGTGGTGGGGTTTGTGCCAGCCAGATAACAAGAAGATCAGCCTAGCCAGAGCTGCTGGCTCTTCCCAAGTCACGACCTTCAGATAGAGTATGTTACACTGGGAACAAGAGTTGCTCCATGACTGAGTAATCCGTGGGGTCCTCAATCCCAGCAGTCCTTCCCCAGTCATACAGGGAGCGCGTACCCCTGCCAGGGCATGTGGGAACCCTCCCTGGAGTGAGGTCTGCTCGTGCCATTTGGGCCAGAGGGAATGGGAAAAGCAGGCCTGGAAACATCTAAGAGCAGTCGTAAAAGAGGAGAGGGGTCATGCTGAGGGAAGAGGCCGGCTGCTCACAGATGGGCTGTGTCCAGCCCCGTCAGTGCAAGGCACCTGGGTGGTGAGGCAGGACATCAGCGCAGAGAAGGACAGTGAAGCTGGTGGCTGGTGGAAGAGACTAGAATAAGAAGAGAGGACAGACAGCATGTGTATGTGAGGCGATACAGGTGAAGATGACCATAATTTAAGGAGACACTTTACTTCAGGAAGGAATTCGGAAAGATTGGGAGATCTGTATAACAACTTAACAGTTGTTAGACTTCTTTGTCTCTCATTAATTCATCACCTCTCACTGTCTCGGTCAGGTCGTACCTAGAGTTAGGATGTTCTCCAGCTAATTGAGAGTGGTCGGCTACATGGATGGAAACTGCCCAATATATTTTGGATATTACTGTGCTATAAAAAGTATGAAATCCCAGAGGTAAATATGGAAAATACCACTAACTGCATTAAAGGGAGAGGGTGTCAGGTGTACTAGATTAATTCACTGTAACTATACAAAGGATTAGAAAGAAGTTGGTCAGTGCAGTTCCTCGACAAGTGATTGAATGCAGGGCCAGACAAAGCTAACAGTGCTTATATTTAACTTACTAATGCTTACTCACTAATGCGACATCGTGTGCACCGCAGGTGACCCCAAGCAATTTAATCAGAACTTAAGCTTTCTTTTAGGGATAGAAAGGCAAATCCACCCCTCACAGTTGTGAAAATAGCTCCCTGAATGTGAACTACCGTAGTTATATGAATGACCTGCTTAATTCTACTGTCAGCTAGAAATAAGGGAAAAAAAAAGAAAAGAAACAAAAAAACCCCTGAGCCTCTTGCTTGTGTCCATAATTTTCCTTGACAAATTTCCATGCTCTTTGTCATTGCATGGTTGCCAGCTGGGCAGACACATGACATTATACTGCGAGGATGTTCTGTTTGATGGGGATGTCAAATGAAATAGGCAGTTCAAACATGCCATAAGGACAAGATCATGAACTCTCTTAATAGTCTTCTAACAAACAGAGACCATAGAAACACTGAGTAAAGAGTTACTCCATAGTGATTAGCTGAAAGCTGGTTTTCACAGCTTCCCATTAAGAACAGTAAATAACATTATAAGTATTTTCTTCAACTGTTCACCAAAGAGGATAACAATTTGTCTAGGGGTGAGTGGGATTTCTGGGAGATAAACAGCACCCGAAAAAGCAAGGCAGATAACTTGAAAGTAAATTAATCTACTTAAACACAGTGCCATTTGAATTACTTTATGTTTCCAAGACTGACACATGAAGCTGTAATATATGGCAAAGGACTTGTGTGGGATTTGTGTGCTTCTGAGCTGCAACTGGACACCAGGGAAGATTTCCTACTGCATCTAAAATGACACCAGTGCCTATGTTTAAGTAACTGAATATTGTCCTCAGTATAGGTTATATATGTGATTAACTGTGGGTAATTCAGTCCTGCCCATCTCCAAGTGCTCTAATTCTGGAACATTCTTTTGTAATAGAAGGTAATTATTCTCTCAAGGGGGAGCTCACCCTCATTTTTGTAAAGGTATTACAATATTGTTCACATTTCTGTGCATATGCACTCTAACACCATGAAACTGTTATAGTCAAGGGTCTTTCGAAGGAATAGAAAAATTCTATATTTTTTCCATCCAGTATATACTTCTTTGTATTTACCAACACTGAAGTTATATCACTATCTTTTTGCTTGCTTCTCTAGCTGGTTTAAATCTCAATCAACTTCCTCAGTTTTCTTTCATAGTAGCTAATATACATAGGTAGCTTTGTCTTCGAATTCCTCTTTCTCCCTTCTCCTCTTTTCTTTCCAGATTACAAACAAATACATGAAACAACAGAGTGTTTTGCATGGCATCTCAAAGCATTCTGCTGTTAATTTTACCATGCTGGGAGCTGATTTTTCATTGCACTCTTTGGTTGTTGTCAACTGGCCAATATTAACTGTTGGATGTGTTATGAAATACAGGAAATCCTGATGTAAAAAAGTTTGCCAAAGTAAGCTAATCACACCACAGTACAGATTCTGCACATTTGAATTTTCATTTCAGCCACCACTGGACATAGTGAACCCTTACTGGTGCCATCCAATCCCACAGAGAAGATTCAGAGCAGTAGGTAAGGAGCAGAGCTGGCTTTGTCTGCATCCAGCTCTTTCCTTGCTCCCTAGGGCCAGGGAAGTGGGACCTGCTGGTTCCCCAACCCCACCGGGACTGCTGCTGATGCTCCCCTGTGTTGACTCTCAGTGCAGCTAGTTGAACCATGGTGGACAGAGCTACAGCATTGCTCCCAGCCCAACCTTCACCCCCATTTGGCTTCTTTCTTGAAAAAAGACAGTATGATCAGGCCAAATTTGCTCCTGCCCTACCCTCCCTTACTTTTCAACCATGCAGCTATGGTCCACTCTGTGTGACTTTCCTCAAACCCTGGCAGTATGGGCAGGAGTTGAAAGTTTCTTTTAGTAGTTTCTTTTAGTCCTTTTGTTCCTGGGTTCATTGTTTCCCAGCATGGCTCCCCAGGAGGTGCCTGCAGGGACAGCAGGGAGCTTACTGCTGAGGTTGAAATGTCTTCGGTTCCATTTCCATTCAATCACCACGGTTGACTAACCCAATACCAAAACTTCATACGCATATTTATTATTGCCAAAAGCATCAGAATATTGCCCTGTCTGGCAACTATTTGTTGTATTTGTTTTTTATTCACTGGCGATTGGAAATTTGGCAGCAATCTCACCGTGACGGGTTCCAAGGGTCTATTTGAATACGGGGAAAGTACTAAGGAAAATTACAGCCTAGATTTTCTCCGTTAAAATAACCACTTAAGACAGACTCATAAAAGTCCTCTACAGTCAGAAAAGTTCAGGTAAGTAATTTTGTTTCAAAAAGCATATGAATCATCAAGTTAAAAATAATGCCAGCTAAAACATCAAGTGATTACATTTGTTGGTTTCTATTATTCCAATATGTACATCAAGTTAATTAATTCTGCAAGGGGTAAAACTTCCAGTCATTATTGTAGTATGACTATCAAGTTGTATTGAGTTTTTACACAGGCATAAACTGAATTTTAAGGTGTGAATATATTACATTGTGACACTTGAATTTTTTGTGTGCGCCTGAATACTGGCTGCACTGTTCTCCAGGCATGATGCAAGTACAAAGCGGGGGGGGGGAAGTTTGTTTCATTTCAAGTTAATTTAAATTATTTTGTTATGTGACCTCACAGAAGGAATTTAGAACTGTTCTTTTAAGCAAACTTAAAGCTGAATATTTCATTTATATGTTTCATTATAATGTAATGGTATTACATTAAGAACCAGAACACGTGCAGAATCCTGTTCATGTGTCTGGTCATTTAATGTTTCACAGGGTCTGGGAGACAAAGTTAACACTTCTGCACTTTCAGACTACTAAGAAAAATGCGTGCAGTTTCACTGAATATTCAAACATTCTAAATGTCTGATTCAGAACAACGAACAGAAAGCAAACAAGATAAGAGAGTAAAATAACATTAGAAAACATGAAATAAAAAACCTGGCTAGTCCATGAAGAGCTATTACTCACTGAGCAATACGATGTTGGACTGGCAGTAGGAAATTTCTTAAGATGGCAATATATATTGTGTGAAGAAAAAAGTTTAAGCTTGATATACACGTATACATTTACTTCCGTCTTAAAAATCATTGACTGGAGAAAGCTCCTGTAAGCAACAAGTAACAACACCAGGAATGATCCTTTCATGTGTAAATTTAGGAGTTTCTAGATTATAAACCTGATGGTGGTATGGAGATTTCCTGTCTGAAATAATACAGTCACACTGTCGCTACAGACAGTTGGCCAAATCCTGCTGACTCTAGCCCCTGCCACATCCGTTGAACTCAGAGGTTTCAAATCAAAGGACAAATTTTAGCCCAGAATCTTTTAATCGCCCGCTCTGACAGCGTGACAAGCAGGAGCTTGTGATTGCTGTTTTGCCCATCCTGCTTTATTCTGCTTTATGGTTTTTTTCAGATTGATATTACAAAATTGATATTACAATAAGTCTCCTCTTAAAATCTGACTGAAGTTGTTGGAATGAGGAATTTATTGTGACTGGTGAGATGTAACTGGGTATATTCCAGTAGTTTCCATTCAGATGCAAGGAAAAGAGGAGATTAAGTAGATTAACCTCCATCATCTGGGAGATGACATTTCTTGCTGTGTTTGAAGTATTTTGTAAAGGAAAGATGGCACTGATTTCAAAGTTCGTATTAATCAAATCTCTTTGATTTTGTTTGATGCAGCAGCTGCAGTGACACACCCTCACGCTTTGAAAGACTTGAGCTGCAAGGGCCAGGGTTGAGTGGAGACCAGCTCAGAAGTGTCACCTTCAGCTTCCGCTTCCAGGGGGAAGGAAAGCACTTGTCTAATTTCTCCTCTTATCTTCTTAAATTTGCATTAGAATTGGAAACAAAGGTGGGTGATTATATCCTGATACAAAGCTCTGACTGAGAGGTAGGTTTCTGCACCAAACAAGCTCGAAAATTAACAGAAGGAGGTTACATGGCAAAAATGTCCTTTTTTTAAAAATAATTATGGCAAGAAGTTGTAGATGCAATCTCCGATTAGCAAGCTCTTCCTGACCTGAGTTTGCAACACTGATATTTTACTAGTAAAGCAACTACAGTGACACAAATTCATTCTGTGATTTCAGTTCATCATATTGAAGTGATATTGGGCTGAAAACCTACAAACATTTTATGTGTGTTTCATCTGCTTCAATCCTACAGATGCTTTTGGTTGTGTTTCATTTTGTGTTTGTGAGTAGTCCTGAGGTGTTCAAAAAATGTGTGGATGTGGCGCTTCGGGACATGGTTTAGTGGGCATGGTGGTGTTGGGTGGATGTTTGGACTTGATGATCTTAAAGGTCTTTTCCAACCTTAATGATTCTGTGACTCTGTGAGGTGAAGTGAGAGCTCTGAGGGTCTGAATTAAAGAGCATTAACTTCTGTCTGAACATCACCAAAGGCGAACCATGACAATGGAGCAAAACTGAAACATCTTAACACTACATCAAAGGCAAAGATTTGTCTTTAATCAGGTACATTAATGGTTTTTTTTTGTATGAAAAACCCTTTTCAACAGCTGGATTCACTGGAAACCAATTCCATGTATCCTGTTAAGAGGTACAAGCTGATCTGACTACCAAAGCCTTACCTAGAGAGGCTTTTCTTGGCAGGAGGCTGAGGACGCTTCTCCTCACCCCCACAGCCCTGGTCACACTTGCTGGGAAGGGTACAGAGCGCTGCAGGTTTCACCCCATCGTGCCCAAAGGAGCTGCTGGTGTCCGTCAGCTGCCATCCATCCCCAAACAAGAGAGCAGAGACCATTTCCAGATGGGGACCTCAAAGACCGTGGTCCCACATGGCTCATCCTGGCTGGACTTGAGGTGCTTCAGGCTGCTGTGTTTGCCTGGGGGAAAAGAAATCTTCAAAAGGGGCAAGGCAGGTAGCGCACTTTCCCAGCCACACTAAAGAAAGGAGTGGTGGCTCTCCGTGTTCATTACGACTCTTATGTTCACCACCAGAGGACCACTTAGGTGACCTGAGCAAAGCCTGGAAAGCAACTAGCCCTGGAGAAGTGATTCTGAGTGGATTTTGTGTTTTCATTTTACTTTCTTGAAGAAAATCAAAGCCCAGAAAAAGATAAGTTTTGACCTGTAGTTATTTGTTTTGACAGTGGCTAAAAGGGATAAGGCAACTACCTGCTGAGAGACTTTGACTACATTTAATTGCTAAAAATCAGATTGCGAGTGACTTGAAGTGATAGGCAGATACTCAACAGAACTATTCAGATCAGTAACTTTTCCAGTGAGAGCAAACCAAGGAGAGTAGCCAACCGTTTATTGAAGCTGAATCGCTATTGAATCAACAATTAGTGATCAAAATATATTTAATCAAAATTTTAACTGCTCTATTCCCAAAGAGTTACTTGGTAGCTTAAAGGTGCTGTTCTTTTCTTCTCTCTCTGCTGATTAGCCATCACCCCTAGGAAATCTTTTATTTCCACTTATTTCACTCTTCAGCCACAAGTCAATCACAATATGCGGTACGAGACATCAAATATTAACTGAAAGAAGCAATATTACTGTAAATGGCTGGAAGGCATTACTACAAATATCAAGTTTTATTTAACTAGTATATGACAGTTAAATCTTGGGAGAAATACTGTAAGTTTGGGACTCAAATTCAGCATTCATAAAGCTGTTCTCTGGCTGAAACAGTTTCTCAGGAGAGATTCTGGGCTACAGACATAGGCGCTGGATCTACTTTTTAAGTAAGGAGAAACAAATGTAAATATTATTGATCATTTTATTTCAAAAACACATTGAGATGTGAGTACTGCATTTGCATTTGAGCAATGATTAACACTCATTATCTCAGAATATACCTCACTCTTGTTTGTATGGTGTTACCAGAAGTCATTCTGATGTTACTTAACACCATTTTCAACAAGAATGAGATTGCCTAAAGCAGAAACGCCCCATCAGCCACAGGCAAACACTGCCCAAATTTCTGTGAAATCTACTTGGGAATTAACAGTCACAGTTTGATCCCAGCTCAGTCTTCAGCTTTAACAGGACAGTTTTCCAGCTAGTTCTAAAGAGAAATTTTTTTTCCTGAAGCACTGCAGTCCTTAACTGAGCACAGGCTCCTTTACCTCCTCTAACTGAAACACTGTCAAAACCTTACTTCTCTCTACTCCTTCCATTTACACGATCCCTCTCCCTGGAAAATAAGGAAGTAGCAAAGGATTAATAAATATCTTCAGCAACACGAAGGAGCAGGCAGTGCTGCTTCTCATAAAACCCCAGTCCAGAGGATGATACAGCATCTTTTTGACAAGTGGTAAAGTTTTTATAGTTGTACTTATCCAGGCTGTTACTACTGCGTGCTCTGACATTTCAGCATATCTGTCTGGGACAAAACAGATGTACTTGCGATGCCCCAGTATCACCAGCAGACCCTGAGCAGCACCCGGGAGCCCAGCTCCCTCCCCACAGCTCTGCCAGATGCGGCACGGTAGAAGCAGAGTTCAAAGCCTGCTTCTAAGGTAAAGGACAAGCAGAAATATTGAAGAAAATGGCAGTAAGGACACAGGTCCACTGAAATCTGGCAGCTTTGCTATCTTTCTGCCAGTTAAGCTTTTAGCCTAAGCTCAAAAGAGAAGGCAAAAGAAGCTGCAGCAATAAGAAAAACAGTAACAGGAATGACCAGAACAAGACCAGACTGGCCTAAGTAAACACAGACTATAAAAAAATCAGGCAAAGAGTTAGATCTAGCTTCTCCAAAAACAAGATGATACAGAGTGCACCCACTTTCCATTCTTACAATACCGCAGCTTTATATTAGCAATTAAATAGTAAGAAGCCCAGCTCTGCCCTGCAGCTGGTTCCTCCACCCCTGAGGCCTCTGCCCGCGGGCGCAGTGAGGCCCACCATGGCTGGGCACCCCCACGCCTGGACAAGGCTCAGGCCTAACTTGCTGTTTACCTGTTACCCGTCAGTGTTTCTTACCACTTAACTTCTGCAAGTGTTCTTAAAAACTTATAAGAACTTCTGTATTAAGATTATTCTCTTTCTGCTATAAGATTATACTAATTATATATATCTTCCATGTGGTATTCATTTAAAATTAATTTGTCTTATTTGCTGTATTTTATCGTTAATTATCCTAGTAAAGTTCTCTCAAAATCAGTTATTTGGAATACTTCGGGATTTTTTCCCCAGGAACTCATTCCTCAAACTTTTTTGATTAGCAGACCATAAGGGGGAACAACAGTAGGAAGGAATGGAAAGAATAAAGGAGAATTACAGGATAAGCTGATCTTTCTGCCTGAACTGAAGGTGGTCCTGGCACTTTCTATCACAAGACTCTGTTTTCACTTGAACTTCCAAACTAAAATTTTCATGCAGAGGGTCTGCCTCTGCCTAACTTACTTGAAAATGTCAGGGAAAACAGCTCAGCCATATCCAAAGACAAACGTGGAGGAGAAAGCTGGTCTAAAAATCTGGAACTGCTTCAGAAGAGTCTTTGTATTTCTGGGTAGGGAGCTAGAAACTTGTGAAGGCAGTTACCTAAGTGTCCGGGCTTTGTCTCTTGTTATTCTGGGAAAGGGCAGAAGCGAGGAAACCACTTGAATTGCGTTCCTCAAAACAGAAATCTGAAGTGCATAATTTGTTAGAAATAATAACGGAACTGTGTATCTGCACTAGAGATTGTCTGTTTTGTGAACGGAGTGCCCAAGTGGCCAGGACACCGCGCTGCTAAAGGAGGGAGCCGAGGGACAATCTCCCTTTGTCCTCCCTTGCCATCGTGCCCTGGCAGAGCGCGGCAGCGACAACGCACACCGTCACACCGGGGACGGTGGCCCAGAGCGCGGGGCGAGGGGACAGCACTGGGGCGAGGAGCTGGGCAGGAGCGGCAGCCCCGGGCTG
>NW_010523891.1:1435-5325 GCF_000687285.1 Phaethon lepturus | reverse complement strand
TAGGGCCGCGAAATCCCTGCGGTGAGGTGTAATGCCTAACCGGGGGGGGCTGCAGGCTTGCTCCTACGCGCTGTTCATTCCCACCTCCATGGCCTACGGTCACTACACCCTGAGGGGTTTAACCACTCCTTAGGACAATTCACAGCACACAAGCAGACACAGAGACACACCCCTCCCTGCGGTGTTCAGCAAGTCGAGTTGTTCATTTGGGGAAAAGGAAAAAAAAAAAAAAAAAGGGGGAAAAATATAAAGGGGGGGAAGGGGGAAAAAGAAAAAGGAGAAAAATTTTAAAAATAAAAAAGGACAACAAGAAAAATAAACAGGAAAAATAAACAAGAAAAAGAAAATATAAAAAGAAAAAAGAATCAGAAAGAAAAAGAAACAAGAAAAATTAAAAAGAGGAAAATAAAAAAGGAAAAAAGAAAAAAGAAAAAGAAACAAGAAAAAAAAGAAAAGGGAAAAAATAAAAGAGGAGAAAAGAAAAAGAAACAAGAAAAAAAGAAAAATAAAGGGGAAATAAGAAAAGGAAACAAGAAAAAGAAAAAAGAAAAGATAAAAAGGAGAAAATAAAAAAGAAAAAGAAAAAAGAAAAAGGAAAAAATGAAAAAAGAAAACGGAAAATAAAAGAAAAAAAGAAAAACAAGGGGGTAAATAGTGGACACTTTTGAAAATCTCTCTTGTCGTTTCTACACCGCTTGGGGAAGATGATCCCTTTTAAACGTATCTGAAAATCATCTCCCCTTCCCCCCCCAAAAAAAAAAAAGTTAATTGAGGCAATTCATATAACTCTTCGCCTTCCACTGGTGGCAATGTCGATCCCAGCTGGAAGAGGACGGCAGCGGGATCTGACCCGGTTTCGCTGAGTTCCGAAGTGACCCGCGCAGAGCCAAGGCGCGTCCAGAAGTTCTCGCTCCGTTACTGAAGCGCATTTTTACAGCAACGCTCCTCTCGGGCTTTACAAAAACCGACCTCCAGAGAGCTCGGCAGCCCTGCTCTCCCCCGTTTTGAGGGAGTGCTCGGCTTTTCCCCAGGAAAAGTGTCCCCTCGCCTCATCAAGTTCCGCGTGGGTTGCAGGGCTGGAGCCTGCCTGAGGTCAGTCCGGTACCAAAGAAAAACCAACACGCTTTGCAGTTACGATGTACGATTTCGTCTGGTGATGAGGAGGACGAAGGGGGTGACCTGTTTGAAGCCAAATTCTCTTCGGGGGGGTACCACGGGCCGACGGAGCACCCCCGTCTGGCTCCCACTGCCCGGGCAGAGGGATTACGGAGGGGCCTACGTTTTGCTCAGAAACGCAGGTGTACTATTCGGGAGGAGAGTTTGGGGGGGATAAAAATCATTAGAGGAAAGATGGAAATGAAATAAAAGCGTTTCGCTTAAGGCCAGAATTAGTTAAGCAGGATTTTTAATGTTTTATCCCCATTTGTTGCGGCATCAACCTCTTGGCAAGGCTTTTCCTTCTGATGGTTACGTTCTGGAACAATCCAATACATTTTGGAGCAAACAATTTTAACTTCAGCAGATTCTCCACCCCTTAAGTTCCTTTGAAAGAGCTGAATACCGCGCCTATACGTGCCATATATATATAAGTTTAACAAGAGATGACTTTGAGAGCTACATTTTAAAATGAATAGGCACATAGCCTTGTAACTTGAACTGGGCCACATTCTGCCCCTTTAAAATGAATTGCAGCGACTTCGATGGCTTTAGAACCGGTTTGGTGATTATTCTCTGCTTAATAATCCACTTTTTTTCCCCTGCTTTGTATTCTTAGAGCTCGACAGCAACTGATGCCTAACATCACTGGAGCTGACCTGCTCAGAAAGACCTTAGCTGGTTTTTGAAGTCGAAAACAATATTCATATATTCATAGTTTTTAAAAAAAAAAAGAAGAAGGAAGGAGGGAGGAGGGAAGGAGGGAAGGAGGGAAGGAGGGAAGGAAGGAGGGAAGGAAGGAGGGAAGGAGGGAAGGAGGGAAGGAGGGAAGGAGGGAAGGAGGGAAGGAAGGAAGGAAGGAAGGAAGGAAGGAAGGAAGGAAGGAAGGAAGGAAGGAAGGAAGGAAGGAAGGAAGGAAAGGAAGGAAGGAAGGAAGGAAGGAAGGAAGGAAGGAAGGAAGGAAGGAAGGAAGGAAGGAAGGAAGGAAGGAAGGAAGGAAGGAAGGAAGGAAGGAAGGAAGGAAGGAAGGAAGGAAGGAAGGAAGGAAGGAAGGAAGGAAGGAAGGAAGGAAGGAAGGAAGGAAGGAAGGAAGGAAGGAAGGAAGGAAGGAAGGAAGGAAGGAAGGAAGGAAGGAAGGAAGGAAGGAAGGAAGGAAGGAAGGAAGGAAGGAAGGAAGGAAGGAAGGAAGGAAGGAAGGAAGGAAGGAAGGAAGGAAGGAAGGAAGGAAGGAAGGAAGGAAGGAAGGAAGGAAGGAAGGAAGGAAGGAAGGAAGGAAGGAAGGAAGGAAGGAAGGAAGGAAGGAAGGAAGGAAGGAAGGAAGGAAGGAAGGAAAAAGGGGAAAAAAGCACACTGGCGTTGTCAGTATATCTACTAACTGCTGTGAAGAAAAATAAACCCGAGTGTGAGTGCGCTTGGAAAGATGCAGAGAATGGATGACCCGTACCAGAAAGTGGGTACGTGCCATCAGCAGCGGTGACTATAGACAGGGTAAGAGAAAAAAAAAATTAAAAAGTGGAAATTCAAGAGCTTGCTTGTCCATTTTTACGTGTTTCAGGTAGTGGCACGTCACAGCGAGGTGGGGCAGACGGTTGTTCTAATGTCAGCCCTTCTGATTTGCAAGGAAGTCCGTTCTAATAGGTTTTAGTTTCTGGTTTTGAAAATAAGAAAATTGAAAGGAAAATGTTTCCGTGCTCATTAGAATGAACAGCATTATTCGATGGACCTTATTTTGATAATGTAAATAATGGTAATTCCCAATTTAGTCTGACTTAGCTATTTGTATTTATTATCTTAATCGTTTTATGCAACACCAAAAGCGATACGAAGTCAAAGATGATATCTGAACATAAGGATGCTTACAATACTTTTTTTGTTGTTGTTTATGCTAAGCATCAAAGATTTATTTTAGTGCAACCTGTTTTTTACATATAATGCCATTCTCCCTTATTAATTTTATTTCGATATCATTAATATAATCTCTCATTACACTGTTTTGTTTTGTTTAATTGGGATATATACAAGGTATAAACATCCCCAAACGCGTTGGCAAATACTAGTTTCTGTTACTTTCTTTTCCAAGCTGAATGAACACGGCATTTGCACAGTCCCGCGGAATCCGCAGCCTTTGCTGATCTGCTGTAGCCCTGCTCCATCCAGCTATTCGGCAAATCACGTTTTGCCGTCATGTACGTCACGCAAGGAAGAGAGGATAGCATGACGCGATCTCCGGCGCGCGAGTGGCTTAACAAATCGCGCTGTCTACCCCTCCAGCAATTAAAACCGCCAGGTTTTGGTGCCGGGCGTGTCTGCCTTGCCCCCTGCCCCCCGTGGGTCGCAGGAGCGGGTGGGTGGCTGGGTGTTTGGCCGGCACCGGGAGATGAGCTGGGAGAGGTCTGGAACTTTTTTGTCAACAGGCGTGATACCAAAAAGGCGAGATTTTAATGAAGGTGCTCCGGGAGCCGCGTCCGTCCGGAACTGCGATGCCGCCAGCCCGGTGCGGCGTGGAGGGGAGGGTGGTGGGATACGCGTGAGACTCCGCTGCCAAAATACTCCTGAGGGTTCAGGGAATCACTGGGACAAAAGGACATCACCCTCCCCAGAAGGACAGACAGACAAATCTAGGAGGTCTTGTCGTTGATTTTAACCCGTGTTTTTCCAGCCCCCACGAGCGGGAGCACTGGTCAGATAACCCACCGGGTCCTTTACTTTTGCCGGGAAGGGCCCCACGGGCTTCT
>NW_010523891.1:353-1406 GCF_000687285.1 Phaethon lepturus | reverse complement strand
TCTTACGCCGGAGCGGGGGTCGGGGAATAATTTTACCCTCAGGTTTTACGATCTGGGAGATTCAGCCAAATTTTGTCGCTTTGCCTCGGTGCGAGGCAGTGCTGCAGCAAAAACCCGCGAGGGGCAGCCCCGCCATGCGTGCTTTAGCAACCGTACACAGTGGCCACGTTGTCGTTTAGTATAAACATTTGATGGGTGAGTGCCCACAGCTTTGCCTCACTGTAAGAGCCCAGGACGTTGTTATTTTTCTATTTTTTTCGGAACAGAAGAGATGAAGTCCTGCCCTGCAGGTGCAGAAGAAATGTCCTCCGAGAGGTCATTCATTTCTCCCACCGCAGCCTGCTGAGGCGGGGGGGACAGCCAAAATTCCCCAGAAGGGAATCTGGGAAATCAGTTATCTAAGGACACCGACTTGGTGAAAGCTTGGCTAATGAACTACCAAAATAACAAAAACAAACAAAAAACCAAACAAAAAGATAAGAAAAAAAGAAAATCAAAAATAGAAAAAAAAGAAAGAAAAAGAAAAAATGAAAAAAGAGAAAAAAGAGAAAGAAAAAAGAAAAAAGAAAAAGAAAAATAAAGAAAAAAGAGAGAAAAAAGAAAGAAAGAAGAAAAAAGATAAAGAAAAAAGTGGATGTTAATCCAATCAAATGTCACCTCCAACTTCCCTGGAGTGCGTCGTCCTCCTGACAACTCACCGCGCTTAGAGCTCCTCACCGCCATTCCCGCTCGTAAAAACCGCCTTTTGGTTAACATCATTTTCGTTATTTTTATTAAAAAGAGGAAAGGATACTCGGGGAAAGGTAAAGCCCCAGACAATCAGACCGCAAGTGCTGATTTTCTGTTCTTTCTGCACCGATGCAAATTCAATAAAGAATGGGGACGTTTTGCCGGGACGAGCACTGAAATATTGCCGTTCCCTGAGATATTGCAGCCGCCCCCCATCCGCGCCGTTCGTGAGTCCAGCTTTTCTTCAAACAGGCACCCACAGAGCGAAAACACCACTTGATCCCGGCAATTAACGTGCGAAGCGGGGCGGAGCTGCGGGAGGGG
>NW_010523891.1:0-268 GCF_000687285.1 Phaethon lepturus | reverse complement strand
CTGGCTCCCGGCAATGAACGGGCGAAGCGGGGCGGAGCGGCGGGAGGGGGAGACGGGGGACGACACGATTCCCCTCCGTGCGTGGGAAGTGCCCTTCCACGGCGGGGTCACGGGGTGCTGCCCATCGCCCGGGGGATGCTCTGCCCTTCAAGGCTATTCCCTCCAGGTTTCTCTCTTTCTCTTTTTTTCAATTATTACTCAATTATTACTTGTGTGTGTGTGTGTGGAGCAGAAGGGCGAGGGGTAGGATTTGGGCAGAGCGGCCCCG
>NW_010523890.1:10644-15816 GCF_000687285.1 Phaethon lepturus | reverse complement strand
TGGCAACGGGGGGGCTGCAGGCAGAGCTCTGTACCTGCAGAAGTGGGAGCTGGAGTCACAGCACGAGTGTGCGCTTAAAATACCCGACTCGTTCAAGCTCATTTGCCACCGGTAATTAAGATCAAGCCACTTCTTTCTTACAGCCTCCCTTAGTCTCTGTGACAAGAGGAAAGGTGGGAGCGTCATTATTTTTAAGGGGGGGCTGAGCCGTTGGGGTGTTACGTATGCGTTTCAAAGGTATGATGTAGCCAGAGAAAAATGAGTGCTTTGGTGCTGCAGGTCAAGTTTATTTAACACTACAATGTTTTAAAACAGGGTGATGCCATTTCAATTAAGTGTCCCAGAGTGTTTTGCAAGGTAATCGTTTGAGAAACTTTTCAGAACTACTTTTGCAAATCAGGCATGTCTTGCATAAAACGCCCTGGCAGTAAAATAGTACGTGTTAGAAAAATGACGCTGGGGGCTTTGCTAGAAATGAGGGAAGCAGTAATATTCTTTTCAGGACAGTCTGGTTTGTAACAACATGTTATTACATAAGGCAGCATTACAGCCTGACCTGTATTTCTTTCGCAACAGTTGCGTTTTGCTTCTCTCTCTTGCATCCTCGGTATGATACAACCGTAAGGGACGCGGAGAAGATGGGAGAAAGCAAAGAACGAGTGAGCATTTGCATTTCTGGTGCACATGTGAACCTGCCTGCGGCTCTTTGCCTTTCATCTGCAACATCTCCGTTCCTGCTCTCTGCATTTCCCACTCGTCAAATTCAGCTCCACAGGATCGGCAGAGACCCACAACTGGACTTTACAGCAGATACTTGTATGGGCCAGACAAAGAGAAAAAGGAGACTTAAAACTTTAATTCTGGCGAGTTCTCTTGGCATTGCAACCTCTGGATTTGTGAAATTGTGAGATTTCTTTTGATTATTGAAAGTTTTGCAAAGGATTTTTTTCCCAGAACTGTTGGTTATGATGTGATCCTTTTCTGTAAAGAAATATTTGAAAAAGCTGTGGCACATCGGTGTCTCATTCTGTTTCTAGCAAGAATGGAAATCAGAGGAAGGAAGTTTCCAAAGCTAGTGTCAGATTCTGATCTCTTTTACAGAAGGGTAAATCCAGAATAATTTGGTGCAGTTACTTTAGATTTATGCTAGCATAAATAAGATAAGAATTTGGCTCTGGGAATCTCTGTAGCTCCCCATTTGCTCATCTAGCAGCTGGCAGTTTGCTGCTTGCTATTTCTCTTGCTTTCTGCGCTGATTCATCCTGCCTGGTGCTCAAGTCAGGGCCAAGTGAGCTTGGGAGTTAGTTAAACGAGCAAATGTGTTTCGCACAACACACAACTATGAATGGCTCAAGATCCTTCACATGATCATACATATTTCAGATTTCCCAAAGGCCAGAAATTAATGGCCAGTAAATGGATAGAAATATTACTTCACACAGTATGTAGTCAACCTGTGGAATTTGGTACTACAGGAGGTCACCGATTCAAACAATGGGTCAGGGTTTGAAAAATGACTGGATAATTTTATGTCAATTTATTACACTTGGAGCTGGGCAGGCAAAGATTGAGGTAAGTAGACCTCTTGCACCAGTGTACCCATGAGCTCCCCTGCAGGGACCGGGGAGGAATTTTCCCCTCGTGCATGGCTGTGCCCAGTTGGCAAAGTCATCTTTCCCTGCGTTCCTCTTCCACTCCACGGTGGGAGGCAGCAGGAGGAAGCAGGTGAAGCTGAGGTTTGCAGGGCTCTGCCTGCTGCAAAACCTCAGATCCCAACACCTACTAACTTCGAAGGAGTTAAGATCTAGATCTAGAGCCAAACCAGGACCCGCGCTATCTCCACCTGCTTTTGGTGCTTGTTGAGAAGCAAGCTGTGTGCTGGGGCCAGTATGCACACACGCACTGATGGACACACGTCCAGGGAACAAGACCAGCAGTCACATATATAAGCAGATGCACTGAACTGTCTGTATTTACAAATTAAGCCAGACAACAAAATCACTTCCAAATCATTTTAGAAAATGGGTAGCCCAGCCTTAAACCACAAGCCTCTGTTTAAGCATTTAGATGTGTGATCTAACCCCTCCTGGGAGTTTCCTAGGGAAGGCACCAAGCATCTCGGTGCAGTGTCCCCGCCGTAGGTGTCTAGTGCCATTTGAGAGGTCCTGAGACACCAGGACATCAGCTGGTGGTTGATGGGAGTGGGTTTTTGGGAGACTGTGCTCTCCAACTGCTGGGGGCCAAGTGAGGCTGGCTGGGGCATCTCAAATAACCAGTGCTGAGGCAGTTAAATCCTACTTACTGTGTCAAAAAGTAAAGACACAACCTATTCAGTATTTCTCCGAAAGGGAGCTGAGGTTGTTCCCCAGGATGGCAGAGGGCTTCCTGGCACAGTCCCGATCGTTCCCTTGGGCATGGCCGAGGGGATTAGTGAGAGATGTGCTGTGGGGCCAGTCCCACAGTAGACCCAATCTTGCAGTATGGACAGTGCTGTCTGCAGGCCTTGGGACTGGGTCTGGGGGTAACCAGGAGTGCAGACATGCCCTCAGAAGTGCAAATTTTTGCTAACCTGCCTTTTTAAAAAAGCTGGCAAAATCACACAGCAAAGGAGAAAGGTTGGGACGATTCTCACTAGCAGTGGTAGTAAAAGACATGAGCTCTGAGAAGGTGTTTCAGTGAAGGCAGCAGTGTACCACGGGTAGGTGTGATCTGGAGTCCCTGGAGGCAGCATAATCCTGGATTCTTGTTTCCCAAAATTCACTTTCTGTGGAGGTCCTGGGAGAGGAGAAATCTCATCGTCATCAGGAAAATTTGCACGCAATTCTATTTCATAGAAAAAACCCCCATATTTTAGAATTGCATAGCCAAGGTGCATGACTTTGACAGCAGCGCCTGGAGGGAGCCCGAGGACTGCACAGAATTGCATATCACTGGATTTTGGTCCATGATACATACAAAGAGATGTTATTTTTTATTACTGACTGCTCTGACTGCATTAAACACCTGAACAACAAAGACATTGTGGTTTCCTGTCACAGCCGGGAAAGTGATGTCAATGGGAAATCTGTCCCTAGCTCCTCTCAAGCCAACATCTTTGCTTTGAGATGGCCAGAGGAATTTGAGTGAGTCTGCTGAGCAGTTCCAATGTTCTGATTTGGTCAGATTCAGACCAGAAAAAACCCCTCTTCACACACAGAAGGTCTTCCAAAGAGGTTTATGCAAATGGCAGCTCTCTCACTTGACTTAGTGGAGCTGTGACTTGGCAGGTTTATAGAGAAAATCCTCACTTTTCTGCCTGGAACCTTGTTAGGAAAGCGGATCACCACATGGTAACTATCAGTTCTGAACAAGCTCTGCCCTTACCTTCTTTAGGTTCAGCTGAAAATGAGTCTGCAAACAACCTCAGTGTTTCGAGTACTCCTTTGAACCTTTGATCAAAGAAATCATGACATTTCTGCTTCGCTCAGTACAGCTAGGGACAACTAAACACTCTGAGATGATCATTTTGGCAAGTAGGAAAACTCTTTCTGCTGAAGTTGCCCATGATGAAGCTTGCAGCTGCGGTGAATAATCTCCGGATTCCCAATCCCTTGCAGATGCAGACACAGGCCTCCTCCTCTCTGTAAGCAACAACCTCTGTTTCACTCTGCTCCTTTGTCAACTGTGAACAGAGACCTGCCAGCAGCTGCAATATACTCGTAAAAAAAAAAGGAAAGGTCTCTGCTCACCTCTGTCCCCCAGGCAGCTGTTCACAAATGTCCTGCTCTTTACGATGTTCAATATACTGAAGTACCTGCAAGTAACGTTTTGTCAGCTGCTGAGAATCCAGAGTGGCTTCAGCTGGTGGGGCTTGGAGGCCCACGGTGGTGGTACATGGGCGATGAACCACCATGGACGTGAGAGGTGGAGCTGCGCAGGCAGGCAGATCCACTTGGATCCTAAGAGGTTCCCACACACGTTCAATTGATTTCAGACATCCAGAAATTCCCATTGCGTCTCTCCAGAGTGTTTACGATCTTTCCTCCCAGGCATGTACTAAAATGGAGGTGGTGGTGGTACCCATGGACAGAAAGGGCCAGATGAACTTCAATGAGTTCATCTAAAGAACTAAACAGAAAAAATCAATTACTCTCTAGCTGAACAAGGCTTTTTATGTGAAATGTTTACAGAATTACAGATTCATCAAAAAATATAACTGTGGAACATTTTGCTAAAACACAGCAGTACCTAGATGAAGCTGCTGAGTAAGTTTCTCACATCCAGAAGGAATTTCATCTTTCCTTGGAGAGAGCTTGGAATATCAGAGACTGAGATTCAAGTCCCTCAGCCAAACTAGAGTCCAGGTCACCCTGTGGGGCCACCAGATGTCTTGTGAGTCTGTTTTTTGATGAAAACTTTCATGGAGAAGGTTGTATTTTGATTTCATTCTACAGAGAAATGAAATATGATAACCTTCATGTTTCACATGAAATAGCGTCCTGGTTTTCTGAACAGGCCTAGCTAGTGTGAGTAATAAGACTGAACTTTAGGGATACCATATTCCCCTGCATATTTTGAACATTTTGCAATGTTTTTATTATTATTTTACAGATCTAGAAATAAAAGGGAGTCTCGTAACATTTTAATTTATGTTTTTTTGCTATCCAATAATAAAGAATGCGTTATTTGTGCATATATGAGTGTGTATGTGTATGGGTATGTAAGCATTTAAGTAAAAATTGATATATACAAAAGTGGTCAAAAACGAATAATATTTACATGACCGTGTCTAGCTTCAAGTTAACCTTGAGATACTATTAGACATTATACAGTTCTTCTAGAGCAGGGATAGGGCAAACCTTAACTTGATCAGTGCTAGACAACCTTTCAGACACACGTTCTTTATGAACAACAACATGAAAAAGTCATGAGATTCTGTGGCTGTATGTGGCCATAGTCAGTCTTTTGTTTCTTTACCGCTTCTAAAGCCACTAGGCTGAACCTTCTGACCTTGCCAAGTGGGCTTGCTACAAGATGCTGATAATGCAGTAGGTTGCAGCATACAACCTCCAAAGTCTCATCTGTGCGGTGTGATGGGGCCGGGGAAGTAATTGTCCTCCATCACAGTTGGACTCAATGGTTTTAAGGGTCTTCTCCAACCTAAATGATTCTATGATCACATGATCACACCCT
>NW_010523890.1:8102-10613 GCF_000687285.1 Phaethon lepturus | reverse complement strand
CTGCTGAAGCAAGAAGAGCAAGGGGAGCTTGCTGTTGGTGGAAAGTATGGCTAAAGGACCATTCTTTTACCTGGCATACCTGGATTCATAAGACTGGAAAGACAGCCTGGAACATTGTTGTGGTACCAAGCTATGGTCAGCTAAGTCCAAGTTGTCTAACTTCAACTGATTTAACTGTCCTAATAATTTCTGACCAAGAATAATTACAGTAGGATTTTTTTGCTTGAGCTGTGTTAACACTTGGGATAACCATGCAGTGTGTATCAGTGTCCCTGCAGAGCTACTGATAACCCCACGTTAGCCAGCCATTACAGTATGCAAGGGCTAACCCTTTGAGGGGGCTGGTTCATCAGAGTCACAGTCTCTCTGGGGTCTGCTGTAAAGGGTTGTCATCTGCATCATCTTCTTCCTCTGGGTTAGCCAGGAGCTGTGTCTGACCTGCAAGGACTTCAAAACGTGATTCATTGTGTGTTACAGAATGTCCATTCCTCTGGGCAGTGATTAAATTGCCTTTGATGTGGGTCACCATGGAAGGATGAAGTCTGCATGATGTCACCAGTTTCCCTCTGTCCCTCTGACGGACCCGTGCAGCTCTGCCAACGTCAATACGGAGTGGTGGTGCTGGCTGGCTGCGAGAAGCACTGTGCTGGGTCCATGCAACCCTGCGGGAGCTGCCTGGGTTTTATCAGCCTGCTTGGCCGCTACGGGCAACATTTCACAGGTCCCTGCAGAGAAGCAATGTGGGAGACTGTCCCGTAAGTCGGTGCAGAGCTGAGCTATAGCTTCTATTTTAAAACAAATGTTTCTACAGAGCTTTTTATTGTTCCTCCTGGTCTCTACTCTGGGTGTGTATGTGTGTGCCGTGTGGGTGGAGGAGGGGTGTTTAAGATCTGTATGCACCTGATACTGTTTTTCTGGTGCTCTTGCTGGCATGCAAAACTCAGTGCTTTGTTACTGATGGCTCAGAAGAAAAAAAAAACTGGATTCTAACTGATCTGGCATCAGCTTCTGGTTTCTCAGGACAGTAGCAGTCAACTTTTAATCTTTTGGGATAGTAGGAACGGGACATAAGGTAAAGCAAAAATGCAGATATTGTAAATACGGTGAACACTGGGCTAGGGGAATACATCTAGTTTTGAAAGACTTGCAAATAGGTTGCTGGGTCCCAAACTAACAGACCCCAAAGCACTTCAAAGGAGCATATCTAAAGCTAGTGGCAATGGATGCTGTTAGCTCTGATACGGGCTCTTACAGATGCTGTGGGGCAGGTGTCTTTTACATCCAGTGAAAGCCAGTGCCTTGACAAAGTCCAGAGCTGGTGCTGCTGCCTGGACCTTTGCGGGTATTAATATATCAGGCTGAGGAGAAGGGCGTGTTGAGTTCAGGAGCTAAAGCAAGAAGTGTAGTAGTCAGTAGGTAAGAGGTGAGGATGGCATGAGAAGATATGGTCCTACCTTTTAGGGGTGGTGAAGGGGACAAGTGTAGGACATGGATTTGAGGTCCCACCTTGGTGGGAGGCAATAGGAGCATGGGGAAGATGGTTTGACAGGCTGGGTGAAGAACTGGGAGCTGCTGCTGCTGCCAAAGACAAATCCAGGCAAGCCCAGCCTATGCTACAGGTTGTGAGGAGGCACAGCACTGAGGGTGGTGGGCACAGAGTGACCCAGAAGAAGTGGCTTGCTGTGGAAGGTGCCCATGTTATCCTGTTGCCTTACAGTCTGCCCCTGAGAAGCGAGCGTTGGACAAGTTGTGCTCCAGGACTGGTTGGGTCCAGACTGTCCAAACACAGCCTGCCACCGCAAAGGCCCGGGATACAAGATTTCCTTGAAAGCTGGCATGAACACCACAAAAAAGGATTGGTGAATTCATCCTCACACGTCCTCTCCTTTATATCTCCATCTCTTGCCTCAGTTACTTCTGGCCACAGATTATTTCCATTACAGGGACCCGAAAACTAGAAAGGAAGCGGGGGTAGAACCTCTGCCAAGATGGCTGAGAAAGGGCAATGAGACTACTGCGACCTTTGGGTAAGAGTACCGCCCAGTTCTCCTTTTTGATGTGGTAGGAAAGGGTAAGCGGGGTGGGATCAGGAAGGCCAAGGCACAGCTGGAGCTGAACATGGCAAGAGATACAAAGAATAATAAGAAGGGCTTCTGCAGATATGTCAGCCAGAAGAAAAGGAAGGTCAAAGAAAGCGTAGCCCCCCCTTGATGAGCAGGACTGACAGACTGGTAACAATGGATGGGGAGAAGGCTGAGGTACTCAACTGCTGCTTTGCCTCACTCTTCACTGGCAGTCTCTCTTCCCACACCTCTGGAGGAGATGGGCTGCCAGATGGGGACTGGAAGAGCCAAGTCCCTCCCACTGTAAGAGAAGATCAGATTCAAGACCACCTGAGAAACCTGAACATGCACAAGTCGAGGGGACCTGACGAAAGATCAAGGAACCTGAACATATGCAATTCTATGAGACTATAGACTGCTTCCCAGAGTCCTGAGGGGATTGGCTGAG
>NW_010523890.1:349-6959 GCF_000687285.1 Phaethon lepturus | reverse complement strand
GGGGGAGGAGGTGTTTGAACGCGCCCCGGCCGAGAAGGACGTGGGGGTACTGGCGGGTGAAAAGCTGGACATGAGACAGCCATGTGCGCTCACAGCCCAGAAGGCCAAGCGTATCCTGGGCTGCATCCAAAGCAGCGTGGCCAGCAGGTCGAAGTAGGTGATTCTGCCCCTCTACTGCACACTGGTGAGACCCCACCAGGAGTCCTGTGTCCAGCTCTGGAGCCCTCAGCACAGGAAAGTCACAGACCTGTTGGAGCGAGTCCAGAGGAGGCCACAGAAATGATCAGAGGAATGGAACAGCTTTCCTATGAGAACAGGCTGAGAGAGTTGGGGTTGTTCTCTTCTGGGAGAACAACTGGTTGTTCTCTTCTGGGGAGTTCTCTTCTGCAGAAGAGAAGGCTCTGGAGAGACCTTACTGCAGCCTTCCAGTACTTAAAGGGGACTTATAAGAAAGATGGGGACAGAGTTTTTATCAGGACCTGTTGAAATAGGCCAAAGGGTAATGGTTTTAAACGTAAAGAGGGTACATTTAGGCTGGTTATAGGGAATAAGTATTTTACAATGAGGGTGGTGAAACCCTGGAGAGGTGGTAGATGCCCCATCCCTGGAAATGTTCAAGGTCAGGTTGGACGGGGCTCTGAGCGACCTGATCTAGTTCAATATGTCCCTGCTCATTGCAGGGGGAGGGGACTAGATGGCCTTTGAAGGTCCCTTCCAACCCAAACTATTCGATGATTCTATGATTCTGTGAATGAGCACATGTTGGCTACAGCTGTTTGATGGCAAAGGTACTGCTCACCCAGGGACATTTCCTAGGCTTACTTATAACACAAAAAGCCATGAATCATCCTGTAGATTACTTCTAAGAAGTGGTGAAGCTCATTGTAGGTATATGACAAGCAAAACAAGAAAATCCTGTGATGAAACGGTGGACAGCAGCAGGGCTGGTGGGAGGGAAGCTGTGTGGGCAGAGAGGCTTCACTGGGGACAGGTAACTAGCAGCTGGGTGTTACCTGTGGTAGAATGATGACATGAAAAATGAAGCCAGATCACCAGAAAAATAATCCAAAAGGGCAGCATTCAGCTAAAGACAGCCAGAGGGGAGCATTTGTAATGTGATCCTGAGGGTGACTGGAGTGGAGTACTGCCTGGGAATGAGGATAGAAATAGCTAAGAAATCCTATCTTGATACTTTGAGTCCAAATGTGTTTGTAGAACATGTTTTCTCTTCATATTTTTGTAACTGAGCAGGACAACATCAGTGAAATCCCTGATTCTTCCATCTACTTTTCTCAACAGAAACAAGCAGGAGGAACGAGCAGGAGAGCTCCCAGGGCTGCCTGGGTCGGGAAGCACGACCCCGGGGTGAGGCAGAAAAGCAGTCCTGGCAAAGGGCTTGTGAGCTGATGATCTCATTGAACTGAGAAGAACCAAATGATGGAGTTACCAAAACAGCCTGACTGGAGTTAGGAAAAGGCCTGAAGAAATCACAAAACAAGACATAAAACAAGACCCGTGGATTTTGCAGTAGGAATTAAGACTTGAAGCAGCTGGAGATTTCAGAGAAGGAATTAAAGGAGGACATAAAATATGAGCTGTAGGCTTTGGAAAAAAATGAGAGCACTCTCTGGAAGTTTCCCAAAAAGGCAAAGGGACAAGCCTTAGATAGGAAATTGTTGAAGGCAGCATCTACAAAGCATTGCCTCTCTCTGGGAAGCTGCCAAGTTGCATCATTTTTAGTCTGCAAAGGTTTTGCTGAGGTTCTTGGTAACCTGGTTGTTATACTCCACAGGAAATTTTCCACTAAAGGAAGGAGCCCAAGCAACGTGTAACTGAATGAAACTTGTTACTAACTGGTTTGAAACTTGTCAGCAAACTGAAACAGACTGAAGTGAGGACTCCAGAGGGTGCATTATGGCTGCGAGAAGAATGCTGGAGGTCACAGTGGTCATATAGTACCTGGATTTTACTGTGATAAGTAGGATGGTTTTTAGCACTTTCTTAACTTATTCATAACCTAGAGACCTGAGGAGTCAGCTTGCCTAGCTCCAGTGGCGTAAAAAAGAGTATCTCTAAGGAGGGAGACTCCACAACGCTTGCTGAAGCCAAAAATCATCCTTAGGTGTTTTTGCAGATTACATCAAATTCAAATCCCCAAATTCAGTGCTGAGAGTATGAACAAAAAGGGCAGTTTGAAGTGGCTTTCAAGTGGCCAAGCCAGAGTGATTCAGACCTACCGGTGTATAAAAAACTTGAGTAGGCTCTAAAGAGCTGCTTTGCAATGGTTTGTCCTGGAAAGCTACAGTTTCCCAATCACTACGATTTCTCATGGCAGGAAGCCTGTGGTTAGGACAGCACTTGCCGTGGTCGTCTGTAACCATATGTGCTGCTCGGAGGCTGTGTGGGAAAGCGGCGGTGCTGCAGGGTTGTAGCTGTGCACAGCCCTGAGCACCACGTCATTCCGGTCCCTGGTCTCCGGGCTCTAGTTGTGGGCACCAGAGGTGAGCAAGGAGTTGGTGCACACACAAATGCATAAAAAGGGAGGGATGCCTTCTCTCTCCCCATGACCTGCAGGGCAGCAGCACTCCTGCCCGGGGGCAATGTGCTCTCAGGGCTGTTGCCTCACAGTGCAGTAGAGTCCATTTTCTGGCCACAGCAGGATGGTTTGGACTAGAGATGAACCGTTGCAGTAGAGGTGGGTTGCACACAGCAGGGGTATGGTGTCTGAGGGTAGCTGGGGAACACAGTCACAGAGTCACAGCACGACAAAATAACTGAGGCTGGCAGGCACCTCTGGAGATCGTCTGGCCCAACCCCTGCTCAAGCAAGGTCACCTGCAGCAGGTTGCCCGGGCCTGGGCCCAGTCAGGCGTTGAGTATCTCCAAGGATGGAGACTCCACAACCTCACTGGTCAGCCAGTGCTAGACCACCTTCACTGTAAAAAAGTTTTTCTTTTACGTTTTAAGTGAAATTTCTTGTGCTTCAATTTGTGGGGTCAGTTCGCAGTGCCTGGGAAGTTGTCTCATGGGAAGCAGCAGGCTGGAGTCTGCAGGAGAGGGGCAAGGGAAGAGACAAGGGGCTGCCCGGCAGGTGGGAACCTCTCCTGCGACCCACAACCCTCCGCCCCAAGTCAATTTGTTGTGGGGATGTGAAGATTTACTTTCTCTTCAGATTTGTCAAGACCTTTGCAGAAGGTCATCGCCGGACACAGACATTTCAGTGCTAGAAGAGCAGTTGCCAAGAGCAGGAGAGGTTGTGGGGGAGGACGAGGCTCCCTCCGCAGCCCCGTCATTGCTCGGGCAGCACGGACACCGGCTGCCCTCCCTCGGGCAGCCCCTCTCCCCACCCGGCTGATGCAGGTGCTGACGGTGGGATGTGGAGAACACTTCTGCCGTGCTGGATGTGGATGTGGGATCTGAGTGGGAAGGGCCGGGCAGGGCTGAGGTTTTCACGCAGAAGTTGCTTAACTCCTTTCCCCAAAACGTTCCTGGGGGGTATTTGCATTTGCCTTCCTTCTGGTTTTGGACTGAAAAATAAACACAGTGGGGGAAAAAAAAAAAAAGAACTCCTGATGGTGAGAGCGCAGCCTTAGATGTTAAAATCAGCTCTCCTTTGTGGGTAGGAGCTCATTTATACACATGATTTATGCCTGCTGGAGTGAGAGAGGGACAGGCTTAACGAATGACAGGTTTCGAATGGTTGCAAGGTAATGTTATTAATGTCTGCTGACTTGGTGCCCTGCCCAACTTTGAACTTCTTTCAGTTGCATCGGGCTGAACAAGAGCTGCGTGAGTTTTGAAATATTTCCACATAAAATAAGCGCTGAGACAGACGGAGAAATGCGAGTTTCCTAATGGGGCCTGGTGAAAAGAGAACAGAAGAAAAAGAAAAAGGCAACAAGAATCTTCGTGAATTGAAAGGAAAACAAGGAATCGGAGGGAATAAATTCCGGTGCCACCCGCCGTCGTCTGAGGGCAGGCTTTTTCGGAAAGGCATTTGTAACATCTTTCACCCGCGTTGCAGGCCGGGCAGGTCAAGCAGCACTGCATCCGAAACCCCAGCAACGCCAGCCTCCCGGGCCAGCGCGACCGAATCCCAGCCCTGATTTATTTAAATGCGTACAAGATGATTCAGTAGGTGCTAATGCTGCTAATTCAGTAGGTGTTAATGCGTGAATAATTATAGACATATTTAAGCAGCTGGTGTTGTGCCTTCAAAAGTTTCTGTGCATGGAAATTAATAGCTCTGTGGTTGCATGTGTGCTTTACATGTTATAAAATGAAGATGTTGGTAGCAGCTCTGTGTTAAAGTTTGAGTCAAGATTTTCGCTTGAAGTTGAATTAAAGCTCCTTGTTTTACACTTTGATGCCTCCAGACATGGCACAACAGATCCTCAGAAAAGAATGGATTTTTTCTTTACATTTTAAAAAAAAAAAAAGTGCTTTGTTTTCAGGCTGCATCTGTTAAGAATTTTCTTTGATTTCCCCTCACGTTTCTCAGGTTCCCCAAACAGCACAAGCTCAGTCCTAACAAACTTCCTCCACACACATGTGCTGGTAATATCTTAGAGCCAGGTCAGCTGAAAACAACACACACACACAAATATTGCCCTTATTTGCAATAGCTGTTTGGAACTATGTGAGGAATAGATGCTGGAGCTGCTTCTCACTCAGCAAATGTCTGGTTACATAGTTCCAGGTTAATGCTTTTGCCTTGAGCGGACAACAGGGCACCTCAGATAAGCACCCCCCATAGAAAATATGGGTACGTGAAATGCAAACACCGCAGAGTGACAGTAAAAACAGAGGCGATGGAAATAACAGTTCATTTTGTGCCCCATTGACTGCAAATAATACTTTCTAATGCATTTTTCTGTCAGGACAAAAAGGTTTCTAGGCGTTTACTCAGGGGTGCTCAGCACCTTGCAGGATCGGCCCCTATGGAGACCTGGGCTGGTGCAGGCATTGGCAGCGAGGTTTTGACGTGTCAACTGTTTGGCTTTGGGACAGAAAACAGGGTCGAGCTGATGCTGTCTGGTAGATCTCCCTGGGTCGTCCTGACAGCTGTAGAAAGCACTTTATTGCTTCTACCAGATAACCAGGGGAGCCTGCTTTCTTTCTTCTCCCCTGCCCTCTTGGAAAGGAAGCGTCAACGCCGCTTCCCCTCCGGCTGCCTGGCCGGTGACAGTGCCCGGCACGGCCTTGCAGAGGAGGGCTCCAGCCAAGCAGACCTGCAGAGAGGGCTGCAGACCCAGGTATTTCATAAATAAACACACGCTGTGAGAGCAGAGAGCTGCACCGACTGACACCGCTGTTGTTCCAGCGTCTTTTGCCTAGGACAGGTGATGGGGGCTGTGGTCCGTGTTTATTTGGATCACTGCAGTGGCCACTCTCGAAAAGTGGCATGGCTTTAGGTGGGAACCAGTCTGCAGACATCTGGGGTGACACAAAGCTTAGATTAATTAAATAAGCATTGCTCTGGCAGCTGTTTTAAATAGCTGTACATCAGCCTAACTTCCAGTGCCTCAGTTTTTAATAGATGAGTATCATGTGAAGGTTTCACATTATCATTTGGATGAAATTCAGATATTTGAAGATGGAATGATATCCAGTACTTTTCTGTATTTCTGGGAATTTCATGTTAATATGCTCTCTGTTCTTCTGTAAAAGGCACAAAGCTCTGTCCCCGATATCAGACATGCTGCGCAACAATGGCTCACAACTGTTAATTAAAAAAAGTCCAGGATGACAGGCAACAAGGTCTGCTCTCATGTGCTTTGTAAGCAGGCAAGGAAGTCTTGGAGTTCATGAATGGTTCATTTATACTGCACTTTAACTTATCTGCTTCTTGAGTGCTCCCATTCTCTTAAAAATGTTGGATAAATTTGCACTGGATACCCCTCACCTAAACTGATTATCAGTATCAGATCCAAAAATAATTTAATTCCTCTAAACATTACCTGTTGCTTCCTGCTCCACTGTACAATAGTTTATTGTCTGGCTCTGTTGTGCCACATTTTGTCCTGTCAGCTGAAGCCACAGATGGGCTGAAAGGGGAGATGAAAGTGTTCTGCTCTCCTTTACAAACCATAAGCCAAAACCCAGGGAATGCACTTTACATCGGATGCCCCGTAGCCATGCAGGTAATGACTATTTTCATCTCTGTACAGATATCTGTGAGTTGTCTGGGATCCAGAAAGTATGTGCGGTGCATGGGGTGAGAGGGGCAGCGGTGTTCATTAAATAAAAGCTATGTTTTCCTGACTTGTCAAAAATGTGCAGTGTGAAAGAACTCACTTTGGTTTACAAGCAAAGCCCAAGAATTTGCTTTTTCTCTTGGTATTAGTTACAGCAAATGTGAGCGGTTAGTGTAACCCAGTATTTTTCACTAGATACTCCTGCAGGAGCAGGTATGTAAGGAAAAATGACCTGTTTCTACCTTCTCATGGACAAGCCTGTCTCTTTCTCTTTGACCCCTCCTGGGAGGGGGTCTGTTATTTCTGCTTCTGGGGAAGGAACCGGTCAGCCTCACTGGTCTCCCCAAGGCACTGTTGGGGGACGGGCTGGGCCCTGGGGACACCCAGCTCCAGGAGAGGTGGCTCTGCCCCTGC
>NW_010523890.1:0-245 GCF_000687285.1 Phaethon lepturus | reverse complement strand
TCTTCCGAGGGTAACTCAGTGTGACACAGGTATGGAATCCTTTACTTTGTCATAGTTTCTCACTCGATCTAGTCTTCATTATTATCCTGATTTTTCTTTCAACGTTTTCCTTTCCATCATTTCCATGCTTCTTTTGAAAGATTAAATTTTTTTCTATACATAGGTACATGAAAAAGAGCAAGAGAAAAAGGGAAAGAAAAGAAAGGGATAGAGGGGAAAGGAGAGGAGAGGAGAGGAGAGGAGAG
>NW_010523889.1:0-38068 GCF_000687285.1 Phaethon lepturus | reverse complement strand
TAGTAGTCCTAGCCAGCGTTTTAAACAGAGTTCCCTACTCCTTTTTCTCTTGAATACTAATACCTAAAAATAATACCGAATCATAGCATCACAGCAGGGTTTGGGTTGGACGGGACCGTTAGAGGCCATCTAGTCCCACCCTGCAGTGAGCAGGGACATCTTCATCCAGAGCAGGTTGCTCAGAGCTCCAGGTGTGGGGCATCCACCACCTCTCTGGGCAACCTGGGAAAGGGTTTCACCAACCTCATTGCCAAAAACGTCTTCCTTAGAGCTAGTCAAAATCTGCCCCTCTTTTAGTTTAAAACCATTACCCCTTGCCCTATCGCAACAGGCCCTGCTAAAAGGCCTCTCCCCATCTTTCTCCTCAGCCCCTCCAAGCCCTGGCAGCTGCACTAAGGTCTCCCCGGAGCCTTCTCTGCTCCAGGCTGAGCCCCCCCAGCTCTCCCAGCCTGTCCTCCCAGCAGAGCTGTTCCAGCCCTCGGAGCGTCGCTGGGGCCTCCTCTGGCCCCGCTCCAGCAGGTCCATGTCTCTCCTGTGCCGAGGGCTCCAGAGCTGGACGCAGCCCTGCAGGGGGGTCTCCCCAGAGCGGGGCAGAGGGGCAGAATCCCCTCCCTCGCCCTGCTGGCCACGCGGCTTTGGGGGCAGCCCAGGACACGGGTGGCTTCTGGGCTGCGAGCGCACATTGCTGGTTCATGTTGAGCTTCTCACCCAGCAGGACCCCCAAGTGCTTCTCCATGGGGCTGCTCTCCATCCCTTCATCCCCAGCCTGTGCTGATACTGGGGGGTTGCCCCAATCCAGGTGCAGGACCCTGTGTGGTGCCGATGTCCTAACCTTAATGTTTGAAAAGTGTTTTTAAGTTCTTCAAACTTTTTAAGTTCTTAAAACCCCAGTAATTCAGTGATTCTCCAGTACTCCTTTGATTTTGAGTACATGTGTGCTGACATGTAAGCAAAGTACTTAACCTGGCATCTTGCATAATTGCAGGTCCTTTCTAACAGAGCTGAGATCATCTTGCGCTGGTGCAGAACTCACACTTCTCCTCGTTGACCTTCGTGAGGTTTCTGTTGGCACAGACCTGAAATTTTTCAAGGTCTCGATGGATGGAAGCTCTGACTGCTTGGCATGTCCACTCCCACCCTCTGATTAGCATTGCCCTTAACTTTGCTGAGTGTGTTTTCTGTCACATCATTCGTGTTATTGTTTAAGATATTGAATGATACTGGCCCCAGCATCAGCCCCTGGGGTAACCTGCTACACAGTAAACATCAAGATATTGACCACTGCCTTGTGAGTCTGGTGATCTTGCCAATTTTTGACGTGTCTAGTGTCTAGCAGTCTGTTCTTCAGCCAGTACTTTCTCGGCTTCCAAATGCAAATGCTGCAAGAGATGGTGTCAGAAACCCCGCTAAAGTCAACGTGTATTACATCCACTGCTTTGCCCTCATCTGCATAGCCAATCATTTCATCGTTAAAGGGAACCCAACTGGTCAAGCATGATTTGCCTTTGGTAAATACATTGACTATTCCTGATTACTTTCCTGTTCTCTTCGTGTTTGGAAATCATTTCGGAGGACACACTCCATGATCTTCCTTGGGACTGAGCTGAGGCTGAGCAGCCTAAAGTTCCTCAATGCTCTTTTTGCCTTCTTTAAAAATAGCTGTTACTGTAGCCCATTTCTAGTCATCAGAGATCTCCTCCAGTCAACAGGATTTTTCTAGATATCATTATACCTAAATCTGTCACAGCATTCTGATGGTCACACCTGCAAGCATCCTCCGCAGCCGAGGAAAAAACCCACATGGCTCCTTGGACATTTAACCTCTTTAGGTAGCCATAACCCATTAGCCCCCACATTACTGCTTTTCTTACTGACTGTGCCAGTGCATGCACAGGTTTTGGACCAGGTTTTTTTTCTGAAGACTTAGACAAAAGAGATTTTGAGTACTCAAGTCTTCTCTGTGCTACTAGGCTGTCTTCTTTGTCAATGCACCCAGATTTTCTCTAAGCTTCTTTTTTACTCTTGTAATTTTTGTGGCATCATTTCTTATTACTGTTTACGTCCCTGGTTTTAACTCCAGCTTTGGCCTTTCTGATTCTGTGCCTAAATGCCTAGGCAAGGCATTCTCCATACCTCCTTTGTTGCTTGTTATTGTTTCTACTTCTTATATGCCCTCTCCTTGCATTTTGGTTCATTAAGCAGATCTGTGTTTCTGATGAAGTTCCCAGTTTTTCTGCACAATATTTTGTTCCTTAGCTCTCTTAGAAAGTTTTTGTCAAAATTTAGATGACCCTGAAGGGCCCTTTCTCCCTTTGACGGCCTCTCAGGGACCTCTACCTAGCAATTCCCTAAATAAGCCAGAGTTTGAGCTCTGAAAGTCCAAAATGCTAAAAGTGCTGTTTACCTTTCTAGCCTTCCTTTGGATCCTGAACTCCATTGTCTTGTGGTCACTGCTGCTGCAATGCCACCAGTTCTTCCCTGCTTCTGAACAGCTGGTCAACAGCCAGCCGTTATCCCTGGTGGTCCCTCTGGCACTTTTGGTATGAAATTGTCACTAGTGCAGCTTCCTGAATTGCTTGCACGATTTCATGTTACCCTCCCAGAAGGTGTCTGGGAACTGAAATCTCCCAGGAGGACCACAGCCAGCAGTCTGGAGACTTCTGCTAGCCCTTGGTGGACAGCCTCATCCACTTACCTCCTATTGGTCAGGTAGCAGACTCCAGACCACACCATCTCCAGTGTTTCCCCTCTGATCTTGACTCAGAGACTCTCAGCAGACATGACTTAATTTTCACGTTGGAGCTCTGTGCTATCAAGGAGTTTGTTTCAGTAGAATGCAGCTCCCCATGTTATTCTCCGGTGCTAATCCTTCCTGCATACCCCATTGCCATGCATGACACTGCTCAAGTTGTGTGTGCTGTGCCAGGTCTCTGACTCTGATAAGTCTGTGATCACACTTGGACATTTGAGTCTTCTTCTTTGTGATCCAAATTCTGCCTTAGTGTGCAGACACTTGAGGAAAACATCTGCCAGACCTTTCTTTTAAGTGGTAACTAGCACTGATCCTAACCTAGTGACCTGAGGTGTCCATCCTGTTCATCTTCAGTGGTGTTAAGGCCAGTTAGAAACTGTTTCCTAGGTGAAGAACTGCAGAACATTTAGTTTCTTGTCTGTGTGGTCTCTTTGGAGATCCTGTTGATCTCCTGCTCCTCACCCCTGATGTGTTATAACGTGCTCACTTCTTGCAGCTCCTTCCCTTGTGCTGCAGCGACTAGGTCTGCCAGAGCACAGCTCCCAAAGGCGAGGTGGCTCCACGGCTGTGCTCCCCACGGAGAGCCCCAGGCTTTCCCTGCAGTCTGAGACCGCTCTCAGGAGTTCAGTCCGCAGTGGGGTTGCTCAAGTACAAGAGGTGGCAGCGCCGTCTGGGTCAGGGCATTGTCCCCTGGAAGGTGTTTTCACCAGCTGAGGGTTTTCTTCTGTGAGCAGCACTTCTGGGCTCTCTGTCTCCTGCACATTGTGTGAATTGGATTGCACCTGCTTACGCATCCTGGTTCCGACGCTCCAAGTTCCTGATGCTCTCTGGGTGTGAGGTGGACATGAATGTGCTCTGCCCCGTGGTGAGAGCAGGGACCCTCTCGCGGTGAGGGCTCTTGATCGCCGTTCACAAACCTTGTGAGTACAGAGAAGCTCAGGCTGCTCCCTCCTTTGCTGCAGTCCAAAAAGAGGATAAGAAAGCTGAGCGACGTCAGCTTGAAAGTTGGGTTTAATCTAGTCTTGTGAAAAGCTAAATGGCGTTTCTGTTAATTGGTAACTTGCTGACCATGGGATTTGGGGACAGACTTTTTAGGAGGCCCCTTGCTACAAGGATGGACCATCCTTAAACTAGAAGAGGGTAGATTTAGACTAGATATAAGGAAGAATTTTTTCATAATGAGGGTGGTGAAGCCCTGGCTCAGGTTGCCCAGGGAGGTGGTCGATGCCCCATCCCTGGAAACACCCCAGGTTAGGCTAGACGGGGCTCTGAGCACCCTGCCCTGGTTGAAGATGTCCCTGCTCACTGCAGGGGGTTGGACTAGATGGACTTTAACGGTCCCATCCCACCCAAATTATTCTATGGTTCTATGATTATGTGAAACTTGACCTTGTCTGTGTAACTTTTTTTTTTTTTATTGTAAGGTTATTATTAATTTAGGATCTGAGTCTAAGAAAATTAAGCAGTTAAGCCTCATGTATTACACAGCTTTCTGTGAAGTGACTGGAAGTAGCTGGTTTGTGATACAGCAGATTCTGTTTGTTAAAAGTCAGTTAAAACAGGAATAAAATACCATACTGTGAGCTGAAAACAATACATATATTAGTAAGCTTCACTTAGTCTTTTTGTTATCAAGTTGGATTTATCTGATCTTCAACAAATTTCATAATCTGGGAATTAGTTTGTTGTGCTTTTTTCTTTCCTTGCAGTAGAGCTGCTGCGTTCATTTTGGAAAATTACTTCTTTCATATGATTTCTGCATAATAGTGCAATATGATGTTGTGCTTTATAGTAAAATCACATATTATTTATTGCTTCTTCCTTTTTACTATAACTCTAGTTTTCAGAATTAATTTTAGTTACATTACTGCTGAAACATGCCTATGTTTTATGAGTATGTGAGTATATATTGCTTACACTATTTAATCGACTAATTTATTTTATGATAGTGGTAGGAGCACTAGTCAAGGAGTCCTAATAACATAGAGGGAACGTCCTGTGCAAGATGTTGTGTAATAACACATTTATACATACACACTATTTTTTTCTGGTAGGTTGCCTGAGATAGCAGAGTATAGTAAGTTAAAGGAATGTTTTGTCCCACTGGTCCCAATGAGTAGTGTCAGGAGAAATCTCCCCTCTCTGTGGTCTCAGGTATGTTCCCAGCAGAGGTACTTACTTTCTAACATATGCATCTGTAGTGGGTTAACTTTTTTTAGGCAGTAAAGGTACAGCTCATGGGTAGACAGTCTTACTATTGCTTAAACCTGTTAAGCCTCTTAGCTTTGTATTTATAGATTAATAGAGCAATAATTACGAATGTGGAGGAGGTCACGGTGAACTTCAGTCTGACCTTCTGTATAAAAAAGAGCACAGCATTTCTATGAATTAATTCTTGCTTGAATCAGGTCATGCTCTTTAAAGAAAATATTGATTAAAAATGTTATTTGACAGAGGATTCACTGCAAAATTTCATAAATTGTTCCAATGTTTCATGACACTCTCCATTGAAAAGGTGCATATTTTGAATCACTTTGTTATGTTTCAACTTCCAACCATTGCAGCTTGGTACAGTTTTCTTCATGAAGATGAAAACCACGGTAGTATGTGTTTTCTGGTTTTCATGAAATGCGTTTAGATCATAATTAAATTGCTGCTTAGCCTATTTTTTAAAAAAAGTGAAGACTTCAATGAAACATAAATGAAGCAAAGTGGATTTTTATAGTCAGCAGAAGGCATGTTGTTCGATCATTTATTAATTTTTGTTTCTTTTCCTTAAATTGTCATGAATTACTTCATGTCTTCCTTAAGTTTTGGATATCAGAAGTAGACATGGGATTTTACTAGTGATAGGGTTAGTGTCAACTGCGGTCTTGTTTCTACTCAGTATTTTCCTGTTTGTGTATCAAAGGATAACTAAAATTTTGGGTTAAAGTGTTGCACTGGGAGCTTTGTGTTTAAGCCATCATCTCCTGCATACCTAAGAGCTTTTCAGGTCATTGATACAGTGTCTGATTCTATTTTTAACTTCATGAATTGATCTGCATTTGCTTCGACTATTTGATTTAATTCTAGATATGTATATTTTAATTTAAATTCATGCAACAGTGAATTTCATTTCTATGTGGAATTAGTACTTCAACATGACGTGCTCAATTCAAGAAAAAGTTGCACTGAGTATTTTTGCTGAGACATCTGGAGAGGAATGTGGCTAGTGAGCATAGGGAATTGAGATTTCAATAGGTCTCACCCTCATTGTTTTATTATTATTATTGTCTTCAGATGTAGCAGGAATATCTCAGCTTTTGTTGCCTTGATATTGTTAGAACAGGTACATGATCTTTGAGTGAAAGGGTGGCTCTGCCTAAATGCGGTTAAGCTGGACATGGTGCTCAGGGGGATCTTACCGATGTGGGAAGGAGTAGAGGAGATGGAGACAGGCTCGTCTCACTGGTGCCCCATGGATGGACAAGAGGCAACGGGCACAAACTGAAATGCAGAAAATTCCATTTCAACACAAGAAAACTTTTTTTCTCTGAGGTTGGTTGAACAGTGGTTGCGCAGAGAGGTTGTAGCTTCTCCATCCTTGGAGACAGTCAAAACCTGACAGGACACAGTGCTGAGCAACCTGCTCTAGCTGACCAGACTCTGAGCAGGGGAGTTGGAGTAGGTTATCTCCAGAGGTCCCTTCCAACTTCAGCTGTGCCGTGACTCTATAAATCCTCTTAGTTTAGCTGTGGTAGTAGCAGCAGTGACCATCCCTTCTAGGATACCTCAGCAGTTACAAAATTCCCTCAGGATCTTGACGATCCTCCTCTGTGGGGAGGCCGAAATGACATCCTACGCAGATATATGGAAATAACCAGCCAAAGCGTACCTGGGGTGATGGCGCTTCTTTAGGTGACTGCAGGAGGCTGGAGCCAGACCCTCAAGTCTTCTCTCTTTGTGGCCACACTGCTTTTGCATTTCTGCACGTGCAACAGGCCGACCCGTTGCGGAGTGGGGCATGCTCAGTCTCGCCGGGTACTCCAAGTCCACGTGCTTAGAATATACTTCTGAAACGTGTTTCGGTTTTCCCCAGGCTGAGTGCGGGTATGTCAGTTTTTTTCTGAACTTCCTAGAGAATGTACTGAAGTTTTACAACAGGGATCGCTTGCTTTTCCTTCAGAGACATCTTTGTTCCATTAAATTTGTGCAGAACATAAACAGGTGTTTTATGGGAACTGCTTTACTCTTCCTATTCTGTCCCCCGCCTGCTGAAGTCGCATTTGCATTTCACAGGATATAGAGAGATTGGCTTCCACCCCAACTGACTGTATGTGCATGAAGAATAGTATACCTTATAGACTTACAGGGAGTTTATTTCACAAGAGATTTTTAAATGAGATGATTTTAGGTATCGTATGTCCCGTTAGGCATTGTTTAGTTGATTTCTAATGTTGCCTTTAGTGGGACGTCTTTTGAAGCTTAATAGTTTCCAAACACAATGAACATTCAGAAGTAGAAGTAACCCTTGAAATTGTTTTACTTCTATACATGTTTGGTTTAGTAGAATTTCTGCCCGTGCTAATCTTTTTTTACCGTTCTTAAACCACCGAACAGAAATTATTGTGGTCAAACTAGTGGCCTGTGGTCTGGACACTTTCATTTGTCTCATCCCCTGCGCTTGGAGGAGGTGGCTGGCTGGGCTGCGTATGCTGTTGTGGGCACGGAGAAAGGTGCTAAAGCTAAAAGGCTGATTTTGGTATGTGTGTTCATGGCCTGGTACAAAGGCTTGCAGGCGGAATTTGGTCCCCGCGTGCATGGGATCGTCCAGTAATTTTCTCCGCAGTTAGTGAATCTGTGTTGTCATTGAAGTTTAAATTATGCCGACTCGTAATGATACGGGGCACTGCGCTGACAAAGCGTGCTGGATGTCGCTGAGCTGTGGTCATTGAATATCTCACCGTTAAATCGTCAGTACTCTCCTGCCAAGGGCGGGTGGCAAAATGGAGAACTGCTGAATGGGGCAGCCTGATCCCCTGGTACTTGTGAATTGGTATGTCCTGGGAATCTCCATGTTTTTTGTAGCCCCTCTGTTGTGTGCAGGATTAGGGAAAAAATCTGATACCTTATGCTTGTTCTGTGTCTAAATCTGTATGCAGTGTTAGGTTGAGAAGTTTTAAACAGATTTTCCCTGATATTCTGACGGTTTGCCGAATTGTGCAAGGCACAAGATTTTGCAATAGAATTGCAAACTAAAATGTAAGTTTAAGGTTTTCTAAGATATAGTCTTATATAGATATATAAGTCGAATATAAGGAATAAAATGAAAAATAAATAGGTAGTTTTTCCTTTAATGATTAAAAAATTTTGTTAGTCATGGGAAAATACATTTTTTTTTTTCCAGACATGACTTTAATATCACTGTATTTTAGGTCTAAAATCTGAGATTACTCATCAGAATAAAGCCTACAAGGGAGATACAGTTTCTCTTAAGGCTTAGAAGGATTAATTTCTTAAAGTTTTCCACCACTTTATTTACCTGATACAGTGTTTTACATAAAAAATTAACTGGTTAGCCATTTTTACTGAAGTTTATATGGAATATGGGCCAAAAAATGTGACATCTGACTTCCACTGAAGTACAGTTCAGGAGCATGTTGAGTAACAATGTCATATGTGGTCTAGCATTTCTCAAATTTCAACTTACCTTTCAAATTCAGAAGAGTTAATTACTTACTTCTTCATTCTAAGAGATGATCTTTGCCTCAAATACACTCAGGCCATCGATTTCCATAAATTATTACATTTCATTACAATTTCACTGCGTATGCTGAGATTCAAATCAGAACGGATGTCGAGCAGAGTACCTTTCTTTGCGGAAGCACCTCACCCCCCGTAATTGTTTATTATCTGAAAGACAACTCCTAAAATCTGTGGTTACAACATCTTTACGCATAGGTGTGAGATGAATTTGGTTGGAAATCCTGTCTGTAATGACATGCCATGGCTTTTTATCTTTTCTTTTTTCTTTTTTTTTTTGCACTTTGTCAGGTATTTATATCTAAACACTAAACAGCTCGTTTCAAGCCAAGTGCACAACTATAAATATTGTACTGTCATTGGAAAAACAGGAATTACTTTTTAACCACCCATTACATTTACATTTTGGAAGGAGAAGCAAAGGTTAAGTCAGTCTAAGGGGATTTTTTTTGTTGTTTGCATGTGCTTTTTTGCTATTGGCAGCTGGAAAACAGCAACAAAAAGGAAGTTAGCTGCACACACGATGCTTGATGGATTAAAAGCCTACAGGAAATATGTTTACAGAGCTGCACATCCAGCTGTCAAACGCGGCTCCCAAGGTAACACCGCCCCGACGAAAAAACCCTGCACTGCCTCATCACCTCTAACTACACTGCAATAGAAAGGGCTACGTCATTCATCACTAAGCCCTCTCCAAAAGAAAAAAATAACAATAATCTCTTGTTCGCGTCCCCGGAGTCCCTGGCGGGCTGCTTAGCATGCCGCTCACAGCCGGGTGCGTGCGCTGGCATGAGGCAGCGCTGCACAAAGCTGCGCCCCCGGGAGCGAGCGGGGCGGCGCGGAGGAAGCTCTCCCCGGGGTTTCTCCTGGCAACAGCGCGGGTTGCTGGGAAACAGAATCACTTAAACGGGGAAAAACTTTACCCAACTGGCAGCCTCTTGAATGCAAATGAGGCTTGAAGGAGACTCCTCTTGCCGATACCGTAATTTCCCTCTCCGCAATGAAAAACGAATCCGGAGGCTCTTTATTTAGAGGATTATGTGTGAATGCTGCTCTGAGGAGTCATTCAAAGTTGTGTCATAAAAAAGGATAATTATTTCTAGAAAAAGGTAGCAGCGTGGTACACAGGATTCAATAACTCCTCGTTGCTGCCGTTTTGAAAAGGGATGTATTAATCTGAATTTGCCAAATTTCTGTTGTTAAATAAACCTGTCAGTTATGAGAATTAAACACAAGGATTGTATTTACACAGGTTATTTTTTTCACAAGAGACTATTTTATATTATTTTGTCTGACTCCTGGGATACATTGGACTTCATTGGCTGATTGTGTCCGTTTATCTTTAGTGCAATTATTGCATGAATGACATTGACTTGACATTTGGGTGATGTTGTGATTTTGACTCAGCAAATAAGCAGCTGGAGAGAAACATCTCACTTTCTGCACTTGGTCTCCATGCTACTACTTAAAAGCCTTCTGCGCTTAGATGCTAAAGATCTCTGGCGTCAGCTACATCTTCAGTTGTGTCTGTGTAACTCGAATGAACAAACCTTCTTTGTCAAGATGGTATTTGGCTGACTTCTTCATAGTCACACTAGCAGGAATTTAGCATATATGCTTATGGGCAAGACTATGTTGGTATTAAATGATGGGCTGTTGCAGCTATTCACATACAAGTGGACATTGCTGAAATACCGTGTAGTAAATCAGGTTGTGCCCTGCATCGCTCGTGTGCCTCTGTAATACTCATTTGGTGAATGTATATCACAGGTAGAGACATAGATTGGGTTGTCCATTGCTGCTGCTCTTTCCACACCAGATAGGAGAGTATGGGAGCAAAAACCTTATTTTGGCTTTATGTTGTAGCAGGTGCTGAGCTGGGACAGAGCAGTGGAAGGGACTGTAGGTATTGTTGAATTGCTGCTGCAAGTACTGCTGGAGCAATGCACGGAGTTACACTTTTATAGGTAAAACAGGCACTTGCATGTTTGATTCATCAAATGGTGAATGTCTAAAGACATTTAAACCAGGTGAATAGTGCACCCAAAATGCCTCTTTCTTCCACTGGCTGCAAGGACAATGTCCAGTGACCTGCTCAGATGGAGGCATCTGTATTATAAGCAGCTAAAGCGTGGTGACGTGAATCCTGTCTTTGCTGTCTCAGGCAACCAGATAGTGCACAACCTTCCAGGGGCCCATTGACCTCTCTTTCAGTTATGTAGCTGTTTGATGCTGGTTAAACCATTGACACATCTGTCCCAGTCTTTCAATTGGAAGGGTTTTCCAGGGGTGAACTGCTTTGATTCTTTAAAATGTTCTTTTAATTTTGACCCTATTATTTATTGCTCCTCTTATCTCTTTTTCTGTCTCCATAGTCATTTAGCATCTCTTCTCTTTTCTTTTATTTCCCTGATGAGAGGAGAGAGAGAGTGGTCCCACGCCGCCTTCTCCTGTGTTCTGTTAGAGTAAAGCTCTTTTAGTCTCTTATCATAAAATAGGTTACTTTTCAAAAAATATATCATAATTATACTTTTCAGCATGGTAGAGCTCTGTTATATATGGTATTCTTAAAGAAAAAGGTAACTGCTATGGAGACTCATTCAAGCTAGACATGATCATGATTTACGTTAAAGTTACATGGACAGATTAGCTCAGTGTAAGCCAGGTGTGGATTTATAGCATAATAAGTACTCCAGGTAGCTGTCTCCGTGGATGCCTTTGTTGTGCAGTGAACGCAAAGTAATCTGTCTCGGTTTCATTGAAAGGTAAACTATGTTACATTTACTCCAGGGTAAAAAATTGCAGTTACCACAAAGAGATGCTCTAATATGTTAAAAATTTTGCTTGTGTGAATCATTTTTATCTTCATGCTCTAATATGTTAAAAATTTTGCTTGTGTGAATCATTTTTATCTTCTCTGTTTTTTCCCAGAACAGCACAACCAAAATTAATTGAGGGAATAATGTTATTTAATGGCCTATCCCTGTAGTTGGTGCTCAGTGTAAAGCTTTAAAACTTTTTTCGTGCCCAAAGAGTTATTCTGGTTGCCCTGAGTCAAAAGCTGTTTTTTTTTTTTTCACTCTCTTCATCAAATGCCAGTTCACAGAATCATTTTTTTTTCTTCTTTGCTTTGATTTTCTTGGTTAATGCTTGTATACAACATTTTCAATAATAAAAGAATTTCCAAAGTCAGGTTACGCTAAATAAGAGTTAAGCTGTTCACATATGGAACTGTAGAAGCGCAGCAGCTTTAGTTCCCTCAGAACCCTCAGGAAGTACAGTAGTAAAACTCCTCATACTTTAATTGATTAGAAAGAAGGTAAGTGCAGGATAGACCTTACATTAGGTTATCATAAGTCAGATTTAAGGTTGGTTGAATGTTTTAGCTATTAACCTCTGTGTCTTAGTCCTTTTGTGTTTCTTTGATGTGCAGTATTTACTTTGAATTTTTTTGGCTTTAAAAGCGTGTGTGGTTTAATTAATGTCTTCCTGTCACAGAATCACAGAGTCACAGCATGGGGGTTGGAAGGGACCTCTGAAGATCATCTGGTCCAAGCCCCCTGCCAAGGCAGGATCACCCAGGGCAGGTTGCACAGGAACGTGTCCAGTTGGGCTTGGAAGGTCTCCAGAGAAGGAGACTCCACAACCTCTCTGGGCAACCTGTTCCAGTGCTCCATCACCCTCACAGTAGAGAAGTTTTTCCTCATGTTGAGGTGGAACTTCCCGTGCTGCAGTTTGTACCCATTTCCCCTCGTCCTACCACTGGGCACTACTGAACAGAGACTGGCTCTGTCCTCCTGACAGCCACCCTTCAGATATTTACAGACATTGATAAGGTCCCCTCTCAGCCTTCTCTTCTCCAGACTAAACAGCCCCAGGTCCCTCAGCCTTTCCTCATACGAGAGATGTTCCAGTCCCTTAATCATCCTCGTAGCCCTCCATTGGACTCTCTTCACAAGTCCCCTGTCTCTCTTGAACTGGGAGAGGCCAGAACTGGACAAAATAGTCCAGATGAGGCCTCACCAGCACAGAGTAGAGGGGGAGGATAACCTCTCTTGACCTGCTGGTCACAGTCTTCTTAATGCACCCCAGGATACCATTGGGTCTGTTGGCCACCAGGGCACATTGCTGTCCCGTGGACAGCTTATTGTCTACCAGGACTCCAAGGTCCTTCTCCATGGAGCTGCTTTCCAGCAGGTCAACCCCCAACCTGTACTGGTGCATGGGGTTGCTCCTCCCCAGGTGCAGAACTCTACACTTGTCCTTGTTAAATTTCATGAGGTTCCCCTCCGCCCAACTCTCCAGTCTGTCCAGATCCTGTTGAATGGCAGCACAGCCTCCTGGTGTATCAGCCACTGTCAAATGTATACTTTCAAATTACAGTGGTGTACATTGCCTTAGGATCAGTTTTATGTAATTTTTGTTAAATTTGTTCTTACTTTGTGACCATTGAATTATATGGCTTGTAATTTGTTGTGTGATAGGCATTGCTTTATCTTTGCATGCTAGTGTTTTATTTATTATGTAAGAATTTCAGTGGTATGGATACCTCTGTATACTGTTCTTATTTTGCTACTTGCAAATTTTTACGATACATATGAAACTTGCATTTAAGTACAATTAAAATAACACATATAAATAAGTCCTTAGTTCAAGTCAGATAAAAACTTGTGCAATATATAATGATGTTTATTGCAGTTTCTTATGTATTGCTCGTAGTTAATTCCTGTTGCAGATATGCAAAATTTGAGTTAGTGGTATTTCGTCCCCTTGGGTGAAGAGATTATTTTGGTCTTAGTTTTGAAGATGGGGTCTTATTTTCTGTTGAGAAATGTGGCCAAGTAGATTATATCTGTATTTTTACTATAGTTTGGACTTGATTTTTCAGGAATATGACTTTCTGGGAGCCTCCAAAGATGTTTTAAGGACTGCTCAAATTTCAGGAATGGCTGAGAAGCAGAACTCTAGCGGGAATTCATTGTTTTGGTGTCCCTCAATGTGAGACAGAAAGCTCTCATCTTGAGGACATACGCTGTGTTTGGGAGTAGAGATTTGGTGTCTAGGACACTGGTTCATGACTTCTGCTAGGAACCCAGTGAGAAAGCAGAAGTATCGTGCAAGGGATGCTTGTTCTGATCAGACAATGGAAGTGCTCATAGAAAGACTGGAGATGAGCAGCAAAAGCATGCCACGTCCTGGGCTACTGCTCTGTAATCAGGAAACACTCAACTACCATTGTGGGATGTTAGATGTTTTCCACAAGCCATAGCCAACTCTGGCCACTGGGTTGGGGAAATGTTTCAGTATTGCACCCTTGTTCTCAAAAGAGAAGCACAGGTTGGCTCTTGTTAAGGGCAGTGCTGACCTGTCTACTTCCATTGGGGCATTTTCTGGATGATGTTGATGTTTCTCCAGAGGCCTTTCTGTTTCTGACATTCCCCATTCATCTTTTACCGTTTACAGGCTCAGAAATGCTCTTTTTAGTTCATCAAACGTTCAGCTCCTGAGAATTTCATCCCAGAACCTGGTTATACATCTGTGGCTACTTCAGTCGATGCACAGCCCAATCCTAAAGCAGGAGTCGGGGAGGACAATCGTTGACTAGCTAGCAGGCTGGATGAGGAAGGAGAGGGATGACTCCACACAGTCCTTGGGGACAGCAAAACGGAATGCAGAGGCAAGGTCTGGTACCTGTGCTATGGCAAAGTAGGATCATAGGATAATCCAGGTTGGGAAGGGACTTTGTGAGATCATTGATTTATGAGATCAGTAGATTGACAGTTGATCTACTGGTCTTGCAGAGAAAATGTCTGTAATCATCTTTCATACTTTCAAATGTTGAGCTTATGCTTTAGAAAAGGACAAAAAACTAAGTCATGGAATCAGTGGATGATTTCCTGATATGTTTTAGCAAACTGCAATATGATTTTTTTCTAAGATTATCAGAAGCAAAGTCTTCTTACCGAAAGAGAGATGTGTGAATCTACTTTTGCACATACTCAGGTTGCCCTGGTGTGTGATGGGGAGCAGAAATGAAATCTCATCTGGTGTTTAAATGTTTTAAATGTTGCACTCCGACAACTTTTAACAAAATAAGCTGCTCACAGAGTGATAACGCATCATTTAGTAGTACCTTGAGTGACAATTTGTGAAGTGACTACTCAGCAAGGGAACAGGAAAGAGAAGAAATTAACAGGCAATGTAGAGAGTGGATTCTTAGCAGAACATATGTCTTTATATGAAGAAGAGAAATGTCAATAAGATGACGCAGAGATATGTTTACAGTTCTTAAGATAATAATTTCAGAACTTAGCTAGTTATCCTTTGGGGGTTTTTTGGTTGTTTTTTGTTTGTTGGTCGGTTTTTAGTGATTCTGGGATGTTCTGACCTTCCTCCTATTTTTTATCATTTCTCCCATAAATCCAATCATAAAGTCAGTGATTTGGATATAATTGCTCTGGAGTGCAGCTGCAACTTCTGAAATTAAGCAGTAGGACCAACAGAATATCTGTTTGCCGTGTTTACTTCTTCAGAAGTGAAACGTTCTGCCTCTGAAAAATGTCCTCGGATGTCGTTGGCAGTTGAATGTGATTCCTGTTTAAAATGCTGTGTTGAGCAGTGAAGGGGTTTGGGGTAGAACCTTATACCTTGTATCTTACTGTTGAGTGGGTTAATGCATTTGTTTTCCTACCAAGTTGTCTAAATTTCTTGCTATTTGATTTAATTTTGTCCCATGTGCCATTCTTTGTCATCAAGTTGCTTTTCAAACTACCTGAAAGATGTTCTCTTTTACTGGAGTAGGATACCAGCCTACTCAGGAAAAGCTGGACTTAGGGCGTTCAGCACAGGCATTGCAGGCTGTTTCTGCGCCAGTAAATTGAACATAATAATGAATAATTATGAATAATTATGAATTATTATGTTCATAATAATGAATAATGATAATTGAAATAATCTCTGTTAAATCGTTAGAGAGATACTAGGTCTGCCTTTGCCCTGGTCAAAAATTTCCTCTGAAATTCCTAGCCATGGTTCAGGAGTTACCACGAATCGGGAACTGTTCCCAGTCGACAGTTTCATAGAATAGAATCACAGAATCATTAAGGTTGGAAAAGACCTTTAAGATCATCGAGTCCAACTGTCAGCCCAACCCCACTAAAACATGTCCTGAAGTGCCACCTCTACACGTTTTGTTTTTAATATCTCCAGTGGTGGTGACTCTACCACCTCCCTGGGCAGCCTGTTCCAATGCTTGACCACTCTTTCAGTAAAGAAATTGTTCCTGATATCCAATCTAAACTTCCCCTGGCGCAAGCCATCCTTTTTCAGAGTGTACAAGTATGGTGTGGCTGTGCCTGGGCTGTCAACACATAATAGAGGATAATAACAGAGGATGGGACCTGTGGTCATGAAGTAGCCATCAGCAGGACTTAGGTGTCTCTCCAGTCTTTGATGGCGTGGAACTGCAGATGTTCAGACTTGCCCTCTTGCATTTGACCAAATACCTCCTTGAGTCCTCCTTAAGGAGTCCTCCTTGTGTTGAGTGTTTCACACATCGGTTAAGACCTACTCGGTGTTTGATTTAATTTACAACAATTAAAAGCTTTTTGAGTGAGAGAGAAAGAAAATTGATCATCAAATATGAATCCTATATTTGTGGATGTCTGTGCACAGACATTCCTGGGTACTACTGTTGTAAAAATATTAAGTATAATGGAAGTGGAAAGTGAGTAAAAAATTGCTCTCTCTGGACTGATGACTGGATGCAGACGAGAGAATTCTGAGATATTAATCTCTGTAGAACAATTAAAAATATTTAATTTGTGAAAATTTAATTGCTGAAGAGAATGTTGAGCACAAAAGAAAGTACTTTGTACCTGAATTTTACAATAAAATCCTTGCTTAATGCATAGGAAAGAAGATGTTCTTATTCCTCACACGTGGACTGACAATTATGAGAGGGTAACCTGACCATATTTTGGATAAATTCTCTTTCTTAGTTATTTGATTTTTCAAAGCATCATTTTCATAATAATTGGAGATATTTGAGAAGCTTCAACCCACTTCAAGTATTTTCACTCTACCCAAGTTAACTGTAAGTGGATTCCATTATGAGTAACTACTTCTACCTAAAGTGCTATGCATATATTTTTCTTGTTGCACGCCGTAATCGCTTTTCTAAATGACAGTCACAAATGCCTGTGAAGCTGGGTTCCTAACATTTTGATTTTTGTAAGTATCTGTTTTTCTCCTGAGATCTACAAGGAAATTATAAGCAGTTAAGGGTACAAATGGTGTTTAAACTTCCATGTGGCACTTGATATACATAATACATGTACCTAAAGTGTTCCGGGTGGTACTGGACGAAGAGAATGGGAAAACAATTTAACCTATGAATGCAAATTCTGTTTGATATACTCAGAAAAAAAGCTGGTCCTCAAAAAACTGAAGAGGAATACATGGAGAGAAGACTGACTCATACATTTTGCATCATGCCAGCAGATGATGAGTAGTTGAAGTATGTTCCCCACAGTGGAATATTTAGGAAGTTGTTGGTAGCTTCCTATAGAGTTGGGACTTGCAAAGCTGGAGAACTCCACTCAACAGCATGATGGTGTGCCAGCCCTAAAGCCACTGCCCCGTGGCAGACTTCAGGCATGCAGATTTACGGTTTGATTTTCAGCTGGATTCAGCTGGAACAATCGCTCTCTACAACTGCCTGAAAGGGGGTTGTGGTGAGGTGGGGGTTGGTCTCTTCTCCCAAGTAACCAGTGATAGGACAAGAGGAAATGGCCTCAAGTTGCGCCAGGGGAGGTTTAGATTGGAGATTAGGAAAAATTTCTTCACCAAGAGAGTGGTCAAGCATTGGAACAGGCTGCCCAGGGAGGTGGTGGAGTCACCATCTCTGGAAGTGTTCAAAAACATGTGGATGTGACGCTTCAGGACATGGTTTAGTGGACAATGTGGCGTTGGGTTAACAGTTGGACTTGATGATCTTGAAGGTCCTTTCCAACCTTGGTGATTCTGTGATTCTGTGAATCCACTTCTGGTGCTAATCCTTTTCCACAGCATCGCTCGACTATTGCAGCCTGCCACGGAAGAGGCCACAGTCATGCATGCGTTATGTTGTCTAAATGATAAATGGTAAATGAAGGTGGTGAGCGGTCAGCTGCCGAGGAGAAGGCAGTCCGTCCTATAGTAAAGTTAATTGGGTGCATACAGCTATGCAAAACGAGCTGTCAGAGGTGGTCCCTGCTAGGGATGTCTCATCGGTCTATCGATCGGTCACCCTGGGAGTCTGGGGGACCTGAGGTGCACACCGGAGGTCCTTGCGGATCTAGTCCTTCATGTTCAGATTGTTCATGTGTTTATAGGCCTTTATTCCTCTTTTCTTGTATATTATTTCCATTTTTGTGGTTGAATCTGGGAATGTCCACTTCAGCTGTTGCTATCTTCCTTTGCTGCTTCTGTAGCTGCAATATTCCTTTTTTTTACTTTTTCAACCGTATTTCTCTCAGTGTTCATTCTCCTTTTATATTGCTCTCTATGTCATAGCTTCATTCACTTTTGGCTTCTTAGAGCTTCACCAGTGTTTGGCTATTTAACACTAAATAAAAACCAGAAAAGTGGAGAGTCATTAGGCAATTCATTGTCATCATTTCTCTGTAGGAACAGCCCGGGTAAAAGTAGCCCTTTTTCTGTCACGTGACGTACTTTCACCCTTTAGTAATAAATCAACAAAGCATCTGGCTCCAAAATTAGACTCCTAAAAAACCTCTGGCTTGTTCTGAGAGGAATTGGCTTCACTTATCTCTAGCAGGAATGCCCAGAAATGATACAGGAGTGTGATAGCAGAAAGGCTAATAGAGTTATCCCTGACACGACAAACATGCCAGGTTAAGAATGTGTTTATTCTTAAGAATAAAATGTTTTGGGGAATATCATGCGCATACTGCTTTTGAGCAATATTCTCCTATCAGGTGGTCAGGATGAAGTGTTACACAGCCTTCACTGATCCATAGCGCTTGCGTATTCTGTCAAGGAAGACACAACGGGACATGAGAGATATACCCGACATTCAAGTTTTAAGAGTAGCTATTTGGGATTAAAGTGTCTTGATGAGTTTTCCAATGGATAAAGGCCCTTTTATGTGTACAAATGCTTGTTAACATTTGTAGTTTCTATTATCCGTATTTAGGCACGCATTTACTGTGCCTCATGAGAAAATGTAGGTCTGTAAGTGTGCAGTTTGTACATCATTCTCTCGTGTTAATTCTCATAAAATTTGCCTGGTAAATTTGCCTTCCCTGCAAGCGAAGAAAATAAGCTGTGGTTATGGGAGGGGGAGCAGTCTTGTGGGTGACTTTTGTATTAGATTCCAAGTATAACAGCTTAAATGAATGAGTTACTTCTTCCGTTCCTAAGTTTTCCACTTGTGAGGTGGAAGATCATGCTCATTGGACAGGTATATTAGGACAGGCATCCATCCAGGTATAACTACTTTTGTGAGACACAGGTACAATTGAGTGAGATGGAAAAATACATGAATAAAGGGATTTTGAGAAAAGGCAGAATAAGAAGGCGTCAGGAGGCTTTTGTCTGGAGAGTTTTAAATGGACAAGTTGTAGGGCCGTCAAGGTGAGATATATAAAAGATGGAAAAAAGAATTTGAATTGAGTGGTGACCAGGGCACGGATAAATATTAATTTTTTTACTAATTCATAAAAGAAAGATCAAGTGATAACTAAGATATAGCAAGAGAATAAATTTCAGGATTTTTCTATGAGCATGGGGGTGTAGATAGTGTTGAAGGACACACCTACATGTTATTCTGTAATAGTAAACCTGTCAACCACGAAGATGGTCAGATTTGGACTAGAGATTGGTTGGAGAACACTTGGAAAGAAAGATGAGGAATTCAACTCGTGCTGTATTTTGTGCATTGGAAGAGACTAACATCAAAGAAATATCGGGAGGATAGCTGGACGTAGGAGAATGTTCAACAGAAAAATGTTAGAGTCAAAAAGTACTTTACAGAGTTACTGACACAGAGCCTGATGTCATTACGGTGGGTCAGGTTACCTGAGATTTGAGTACTGGACTACTGCAGCCTCCCATGGAAAAGGCCATAGTCTTAGTGCAAGTAGGAAAGAGGAAAGGACTGACGTCAGGGCTGTGGGAGACCCAGCTGACAATAGGAAGAAAAGCAAACTGCAGAAGTTAGTGGGGGAGTAAGGTGAAAACCAGGCAGAGAACGTGAAAAAAAGTCCCAAAACACAAGGTGTGGAGAAAGTTTTGTATTTTCACAGAATCACATAATCATGAAGGTTGGAAAAGACCTTTAAGATCATCAAGTCCAACCATCAACTCTACACCCCCATGCCCACTAAACCATGTCCTGAAGTGCCATGTCTACATGTTTTTTGAACACCTCCAGTGATGGTGACTCCACCACCTCCCTGGGCAGCCTGTGCCAATGCTTGACCACTCTCTCAGTAAAGAAATTTTTCCTATTATCTAGCCTAATTTTCTTCCTATCTGGAGGATATTGGGTTAAGCAGAACACTAGATTGATCCGAGTGGGACACTTATTTATGAGAAGGAGGAGAAATTGGTTGCATTGAAAGATTTTGACAGCTCAAATTGGAGGAAGATGCATCTTGCAAGGTGTCACTGAGGGTGGTGTAAGCAATTTCAGTGGAGTGGAGCAGAACTGCAATTACAGAGTATTTAAGAGAAGAGAGAGGGAATTAGGAGAGCTACAGTAAACTACACATTTGACAAAAAGGGCTTTAAGACAGTAAGAGTGTAGTCATTTCTGCAAATGAGATCCACTCTATGTGGAGCAGTGTATACTGGGAGGGAAAATAAGGCTCTTCATCCTGTTAGCAAGGCTCTTCTTTTCAGGAAAGGGTTTGGCTGCTAGGGAATATATTTGTTTTTCCTGCCTTACTTTCAGTAAGATTAATGAAGGAATAGCTAAAATTGTTCACCTCTGTTGGAATTACATATTTTTTTGGAATATAGCTGAAATACTCTGTTGTCAATACATACAGTTTTTGAAGGAAAACTAATTAAAAGATGAGTTTCTAATAGTGACTGCTGAAGCAGTATAGCCTTTCACAGGTAATTCCACTGACAGTAATTTCTGTGAGATCTTTTTGTTCCCACGTTGATGCCTGATGGTCTTTCAGTAAAGGCAAACCGACATATCAGAGTTTTCTGTCAAGTGCACAAAGAAAAGAAATAGAAAAATTATACATAGGTATATTTTTTCCCAGGTTGGCCTGTCATAATGGTGCTAGGTGCTAATTGAAATTATAGGATGGGCAATATTTTGAGGCAAAAATGTGAGTTTAAAGCTAGTGATGTTTCTTCTGGAGTTGGAAGACTATTGGGAAAAACATGGATAGGTCTGTTACAGTCATTGGAAACATGGCCAGGGGAACCCTGGGAGGATGTCTAATTTATCCACCTGTCTGAAGGTCAGATAATTAACCTATTTTTAAAAAAAGATCAGTAGTTAAGATTACACAATCTCTCTCAGCATGTAGCAGTTGTTATCTTTAGAACGTTTTTTCGTAAGGCTTAAGCTAGATCTTTATTGTTTTGGTTTAACTTGTTTGATTTCTTGTCCTGTTCACGGTATTTACGTAGAACAATTTATATTCTCCCTTTTAGTACCATCTTTTTAGGTATTTGAAGGCTGCTGGCAATTTTCTTCTTGATTAAATAGCTGTGGTGTGGGATTTAGCGCTGGTTTCAGACCTGAAGTTGAGATACCTGCATACAGGTATCTCTGTGCTCTCCGGACGCGTGAGCTCCCATTATATTCCACGGAGATGTCGCCCTGGGGTGAAGCCTGAAGAGGTTGGTTTGTAGGCTAAACAAATGGATAGGGAGGGCAAGGGAAACCAAATTTGTTGATAAATTTACTAGGAAGAAATGTTGATTCAGCTATTGATATCACTGATTCAGCGACTTGGTATGTCACAGACGCGTATCTGATGCAAAGATGGGACAGGGGAGAGAGGACTTTAATGGCTTACAGCTTGCCAAACAGTCCCACCCAGCCGTCTCGCCGGGCGTTAGTCTGCTCGCCAAGGGCCTTTGGCTAATGTGGATCTTAAAGTAACACATTTAAAGCCCCAGGGTTTTCTTAGCCTGAGAACAAAGCATGCTCCTGCGGTACGCCGAGGAAGTGAACTTTATCCCTGACTCGAACCTTTGGGAAGATTGGGTCACTAAGTCCAAGTTACAACTTGGCCCCAAAACGTCTAGGACCCTACACTGAATCTTTTAAAAAAACAGTAGCATCCATAAACTTATAAAATTATACACTTAGGGAAGTTGTTTTTCCTGCGTAATTAATTTTGATCAATAATGTAATGCATGTATTTTAAAAAGTTGGCATTTTGCCTTGGCAAATAGCTTGAAGATGAAAGAAAGTTTATTCCTGTAATTCTCCTCATATGAATTCTTGTCATTTAGAATCTCTTGGATGACGTTCCAAATATAATTTGCTGTCCTTAAAGTCTTGCAACGTAGCAAAGATTTTTCCATCAAAGTTGACTGTTAATGCTGAGCCATTTCTCCTATGAACGCCACAACAAGAACTTGCGCTTTTGAATTAACAGATGACATCATTGGCATCCACGGGTGCGTGGAGATGGCTGAAGGTTTTTTGTGCATTAGCTGGGATCAGATTTAGTATTAATTTTCAGCTGGTTTTAATAACGGTGGAATTAATGAGAAGCAGTGTTTTCAAGCTGGAGTTCAGAAAGTTAAAATGTGCATGACTTTCGAATGTGATCTTATTTCAAATCTGTACGTCTCCTGCTCCTGGCATCTTCCCATGATTCTCGGGAGGAGAGAATGAAAACATATTATTTTAAGGAGTATTTGGTGCTTATTAAAATTACACATACGCCCGCCTTCAAAAGAATCTTGATTTACTGCAGGTTGTTCATGTGTCACATGCGGACATTTTTAGAGAACAGATTTCTTATCACTGTGAGCAGTGAATGGCTTCCCGTGCTCCACGATCAGCGAGCAAAAGCGTTATATCCATTGTAAAAGGTAGGAAACCATGAAATCTATAAGCCGATTTGGCAGAAGCAGCGGTTGTTGGTGCCAAGATTTGGTTACTGACCCACAGTTTCCTGTTTTTAAATATATTAATTGATTCGCAAAGAGCATCTTTTGGAAAACAAGAACTCAGACAGACTGGCACCGGCTGGAGCTCCGCCAAGACTGCTCGGGAAGGTTGCCATGCTGGGAGCGAGCGAGCGAGCGAGCGAGCTGAGGAAAGAAAAAAAGGCAAGACTTGGCACGGCTCAGTCAAATCAGCTTCTTTTGTCTGCTCGCCCGGCTTGAGCTTCAGGAAAGAAAACCGTCCTGGGGTACAGAAAAACTCAGAACTTTTTGGTTTTCAAACTTAGATAGCTTTTTAAGTCTCCTGGGCTGTTTGCAAGTGGTGGTACATTAAATGATGTTCAGTTACCGGTGATAAGAGAAATAAAAGACTTCTTTAATGAAGCCTCCAGAATGTCAGTTTATACATACGGGAAATACGATACTTGATTTTTTTTGTATGTCCGATTAAACTCTAAGGGAGCCGAGCAACTTGGAAGATTACAGAGGGAATACCTAAATAAAGGGGAGAACGCTCATTTTTTTTCAACAAACAAAAAGTTTTCATCGACATGAACGTGCTTTAAAACCAAATCTGACCTCCTTCGGAATATGTTCAGGATGGGAATTTCAGCGTTTCTCTCACATATGCTACAGACACGAACTTTTAATGGAACCTCCTTAAAGATTTCATCTGACCCAGCAACGAAGTAAGAGTAGAGAGAAAGTTGTGACATCTTAATATAAAAGTAAGTATGTTCTTAAAGCAACGATATTTATTTTTGCTGCTTCATGCCGTCCTGGCTCCATCTCCCAGCTATTAGTGACAACACGGAAGACCAGCAGGGCAAGCCGAAGGCACCCAGACTATGCCCGAAGGGCAAAAAAAGAAAGGAGAGCATGGTTATTTTGCTGCTGCTCTAAAACATTCCTTCCACTGCACCTTACTAGAAAGCATATGAAAATTTCTGAATTTTCTACTTTCAGAGGAAATAAGAGAAGGAAAAACAGTGACTTCTGCCAAGTGAGGGATGTTTGAAGGTGACTGAGCTGGATTTGAACCGATGATACTGGATATAGAAACTTCAATTTGTAGTTACAGTACCTGTTTGCTGTAAATTGTGAAAAAACCCTGCTCTTTTCTCATACGTGGATTAAACAAATCTGTGACGACTGAAGCGTGGATGTCTTATGATTTCAATAAAATTAAGGACCTAAAAATCCATTGTTTGTTTTCTCCAAGGGTGCCTGGATTTTCAGTGGGACAGGCACCTTATTTCCGATTTCATAGGAACAAATACTAGCACACTGCCTATTAGGCCTGGATGTGGTTGGATTATACTACTTCTGCTGTGACAATCAGCATGATTATTTCAGAGAGTAGCTGTAAAGCATAGATTTTTATGGATCGTCTTCACTTATAGTAAGTATTATGCTATCCTTAAAGAATAGATTGTTCAGCCTGTAAGATGTGTAATTTCTGGCATGCTGCAGAAGTACGTTTCCCTAATTCTTCTTCTATGCTGAAGGAAAAGAAGCAGCAGCATGAATGAAAAGCATTTTAGCAGGAACGTGTTTGTATTTTAACTGTACATCGTGGCATTTTGATTACTAGACTACTAGAAATAACTGGCCTTTTTGATTATGTAAAAGAACTCGGGTTACCTAATATTACAGTAAATTGGTTTCATAGCAAGATACGTCAGATTTTTACTACATCAGCGAACCTTTTGAGAGGTTCTGTAGTTAAATAGTGGGTGGGATGCTGTTGTGATTACCATTTGATGTCCTGAAACCTTTTAATACGGTTTGCTAGTGATTTTTGAAGAAAGCGTCTCCATCAGATGATACTATAAAAAGAGCAACCCTGCCTTTTTAATTCGTTAAAAAACCTATTCCGCAGCTATGTGTTAAAATAGGTATCCCCCAAGAGATTACAGATTGATACCGGGTGGGGAGGAAGTGTTGGAAGGAGTTGAGTTTTGCTTGCCGTGTGGGTCGCTGGTACGTTGTTCCGTCCTGCGCCGGCATTAACATGTGGTGTGCTCGGGGAACCAGCGAGACGCGCTGGGTGGAAGTTTGCAGTCACAACAGTGCCCTAAGTTTGCCCGTCGGTCTGCATGCTCTGAAATGAATTTTCTGTATTTCTCAGAAACAGTGTGTCGTCTCAAGGCATAAGCTATTTTCTTCCGTGGCAGCGTTTCAAAACAAATTTTTAATGGGTGTCCCTATTAAAAGTCGGCTAAACAATAGAAAACGTTCATCGTGGTGCCTCTAAGTGAAAGCAAGCTCTGAATATTAGAAGAATAACCGTATTTCTTTCCTGAGTACTTAGGTAATTTCAAAAACGATTTCTCGGGTTTTAAACGCGATCAACATGTGGGTCCTTGCATCTACACATAGAAATATTTGTATGAATATTTGAACGTGTGTTGACACTGAAGTTGCTACAATTTTGAAAATATTATCTAGCTGTGAAATTTCTAGTCGGTACATTTTGTTTTCCTAAAGGAGATACACACCACTGCAGATTTCTTTTGGCCTACATAACGAAGAATTTTTTCTTTCTGCTAAACCCTTTATTTTTAGAAGTTCATCTAAGTGCTTATTTTTGGAAAATACTCCAACTTGGCAAGTTAAAATCAAAATCTGAATTGCATGGTTTAAATGGTTGGTTCCATAATGTTGATTGGATTGCATGAAAATGTAATTTGAGTTGGTTTATCATATTTATATATTTTATTTACAAACTGTATAACAATTTGGAGTTTTCTAGGTATTTTAATCAGATTATTCATTATCACCATTCATTTATGATCCCTAATTATCAGTTAAGTTTAATAACTTCATAAATGACCAATTTATGTTTAATTCTTAATAGTTCATTAATATATATTTGGGTTGGATTGTACAATTCCTTAAAGTGGCATATTTCAATGTGGAGGTGAGGATTAGGGTTTAGGGTTTAACTTGATTTTTCTTATTGAACTACAGAGGCAAAATATTATTTCACATAAGAGCTTTGCGTTTGATACTGTAATGGGCCTATGTCTGATCTCACTTGTAGGTAGTAATAACATATAAACCACGGTTGACTCTTCTGTTTATACCAGTATCAAAGTAGATTGAGATCAAAATGGGACTGTAGTGGCTTAGTTTGTGCCTTATATGTGTAAACCATTTTTAACACAGGTTTGTGCAAAGGTTGACTGAGCGCTCACTATCAACCAGTATGTTTACTGGACAAGGAAGAGACGTGCAGTTTCCCGGTGTGTCTATGGGGAATATCCTAAATATGGCTGTAGGGTAGTACTAGGGATGTCAACATGCAGTGTATGCAGATTTTGCGTGTTACTTTGCATTCCTCTATCTATGGAAAATGGTGAAGATTACCTTGGTATTCTACATATGGTAGAACTCCATATTCTGCCATTCTGTGGTATTCTCAGTTTCTGTATCCAATATTTTTTAAAAAAGCTACACATATTTTAAGGCTCTTTCCATTTACCGTTTACCATTTACCATTTACCAGTTACCAGTTACCATTACTCCAGAATAATTTCTTATTTTGTAGCCTACTGGCAAAGTGTTTTCTCATAGCAACTTTTCTGGCACTGGTGTCATAATTTTAATTATTTCATAGAACTGTAGCATGTGTTCCTTCAGATCTCGCTCCAGTACACAGCAAGGTATGTAAAAGTGTAAGTGTATTCCTAATATTTTATCTCTAAGTCCAACCTTGACCTACGTGGAAAACAGAAACTGCAGGAAGAAGGCTGTAGTATTCCCCGCTTTCTTATCATGTATACTTTATCATAATTCAACAGAAATGTCTTCTCCGTTTGTTCATGAAAACAGAGAGGGACTTTTTCTTCATTTTAGTTAAAATCCTTTGGCCAGTACTATATGTGCACGTGCTGGTTAGATTCTCAACTCTGCAAATTGGCGTAGCGGGATTGACTTTGGTGGAACCCCACTCCTTTATTCCGAGTGGAGGTATGGGCCCCAGTCTTTATCCGTGCCATAGAAATTTTGAGCAAAATCAATAGTATTTTGTCCAGTGTAACTGTTAAAACAGCATGTGAGTTAAGTGACTGTTGTAATCACTGTGGAAGAATAAACACCTTTAGAAGGTGATTTAGATGGCTGTTACGTCGGTCCTGTGAATCACGCTCTTTATTGACCATAAAAGTAACCCAGAGCAACTGGCTTAGACCCAGACATCTGACATTTAGTTGTTTAAATTTGAGGAAGATCAATCAAATTCTTAATAAGATAATTTATAAGGAAGAAAGTTTTAAAATAAAAAGTGGCAGTGGTTACTTGTAGAGATTTGTGCTCTGGTGCAATGCGGTATTTGCTGTATTCAATTTTGAGGGTAAGAAAATAGGACAACAAATGGTACGAAGATGAAAATATTATTTTGTAATATTTTAAAGTTGTCTTAAGATAACTATTGTCTGCTATATTCACATTTGTTTTATAGTTAAGGAATAACGCACAGTTGTTTAGGGCCTCACTGATTCTGAAAATCATGTGGAAATTATCGTAGAAATGATAGAAGCTTGTCCTCTTGATAGTTATGGGCATCCATATTTTTCCAGTTGTTTTCCTCTAGTTAAGTTAATCCCAGTATACAACTGTTTCTCTGAGTTACTTTAGCAGTTTTTCCATATTTGGCTGATGCTATGGAATTTTAAAATGTTTGTATCTTCCCTGAAGCAGACAGGGACCACCCACGTAATGTAGTTGAAAGCTCTAGTGGTCTTCACCTTGTCTTGGGTATTCCATGTCCATGTCCATGATTCCATTCCATGTGAACATTCCATGTTCACAAAGATGCCATCTACTCTGGCTAGAAGGATTAACAAAAATGAATTGGCCGCTCTGCATTTTCTCATGTAAGTCATGGAGATGGTGGGATTGAAATGTGGACCTGTTTTGAATGTTATTTTCGTTACAAGGGCATGAATTACACGTCTTGCAAGAAATTCCCATTATTGTCCCTTCTTTACATTTATTAAATTACCCATTTTTCTGTAAGTTTGCAAGATCAAGCGGAACAAGGCTGTATTTTCCTTTAGCTAGCTTTATTTCATTGCCTTAGTGTAACGAAGGTTAACTTTTCTGGGTCTGCTTTCATTTTAAACATTGTGAAGATGAGGACACTTGAATCTTGTCTAGTGTTTTAGACTGGAGAGTGACTTCTGTATTTTCTACCTCCTAATAAAAATATAATTCCCTTCTGTATTTTTTCAGTGAAGGTAAAAGATACCCTTGAAGATGCTTGGTGACACATCTTATGGTTTCCATATTTCTAAGTATCTTGGAATTGATTAATTTGATCTTTTTCTCTACCTTTTTTATACACCATATAGTTTTCCCAAGTCTGTATAAGAGGATACTCTATGTTCAATAGTTTTTCAAAGAGAGTCTATGAATTTCCTTGTCATGAACCATAACATAGCAACTCACTAGAGGTTCATGCTGATGCTGTCTTCATTCTTCTCCTGATAGTGGTGGGTAGGAAAACAGCTTTTTAGGGAGATAGGATATATTCTCCAGGAACATCTGGGGAGTTTAGGCGCCTAACAGCAGTATATAGTGCCATTTCAGACATCCTAGGCTGGCTGAGATACCTTCATGGAGCTGGCAGGCTGTGGTATGCAGGAGAATCGGGGTCTTTCGGAGCTGAAGCCAGGTGGGGGCATATGAAATGATATTGGACATTTGGAATTGCTTTCTTTTTTATCATTTTACCAATGAAGACTAGAGACATTTTGTAGAGATTCTTTTTCTATCAAGCATTTGATTCCCAAAGTTAGATTATGTAATGCAAAGGACCATGGCCCTACAAATAATGTAATCTATCTCCTGAGAAAATGTCATCTATCTCCTGAGTCATGACAAGAGAACGCGCGAGTACAGGACCAGGAGCCCTGTGACATGTCCTCTTAGTCTTACGTTTTGGCATCTTAACACCAGTCTTAACACTTTGTGCAGAGCAGCGCATTAATTTGAGTATCTCCAGGTCTTTTTTCTCTCTCTCTTGAACCTCTCTTGTTTTCTCCATTCCCTGAAATTTTCCGTTCCGAGATGACTGATTTAGTTTGTTTTAGTTGCTTTAACTAATTCTGCTACGTTTCTGTTCTTCTTCCCTATTTTTCAGAGGTTCACCACTGAACAAGTCTTTTTTGAAAGAGAATTCCTGTCTCAGTAATGGACTCAGAGAGGGTTCACAGGGTTACCAAGGCATCCCGTTACTGCCTATTCCACATGAAGAGTTAAGGTTTAAGTTCAGTCTTGTACTTCAGAAATCTCAAAAGGTAGAGAAACGGTGTTTGAGTGCGCTGGACTTGCTTTAGGAGGACTACTGTATTCTGAAGCTGTTCTTTGCCACCCTCCAGAGATGTTTGTGGTTCCAGGGCAATTAGTGGTAGAGCGCGTGGGAGCACAAAAAGAAAACAGGGCTGGAGGTGTACGTGTTAGCACGTGTGTGAATTCGGATCGGCGTGGCGCAGGAAGCTGCAGGAGCAGTGTGGAATAGCGCAGCGCTGCCGAGGAGCGGTGGACTCTCGTTTCCCCAGAGCACGTTGGTGTAGCCAGGGCAGTGAGTGCTGCTTAGAGCAGAGACGCCGGCTGGCTGAAGGACGTGCTTCCTGAGTGTGCTCTGCGCGTGTGGGAGGAAACGTACTTCGTATGCTTTCTGGCATAAATTAGATACCGGGAGGTATTTGTCTCTCCACCGTGGTAAGCTGGATTCTGAAGGACAGCACGATCTGACCGTATTGCATGACCACATCTCAGCAATGTGACCACTGATTTGCTTAGGGGAATTTTCTGGCTGGCACCGATGACTCTCTTAGTGTCATCTTTTCTCCTAAATTCTTATTCCTGCCGACCTCTTCAGCCTGTGTAAAAGTCTTGGTTTGTCTGAAGCTGAAACCTCCGTAGTGTGAAATGTTAGGTTTTTAAAAACAGAAAGTATACAGCATTTGTTAGACCCTGCCTGCCCCGTGTGCTTTAACAGCTTGTTAATGAAGCTTATTGGTAAGGGAGAAATTAGAAAATAGTGATGCAACTGGGATGTCATATGCACCTTATCCCTTATTTCTGAGGAGAGTGGATGGAACACCTGTGGAGACTTCGAAGTGCACTCTTCTCACAGATGTACGTTGCCGTAAGGAAAGCGGTTGTGACCGAGAAATGTTTCAGACACTTCAGGAAGACGCTTCTAAGGGGATCCACAACACAGGAGGCAATCGGACCCCGAGAAGCGTGTCTCTGATGTGGAGATAATACATGTACTGAATTTGAAAGGAAACTGGAAGGTCTGAAGAAAGGACAGTTTTGACTGCACTAACCTATAATGAGAAGGTATATAGCTGCCATACAGATCCTTGAGGAAGCTACTAGTAAACTTTTGATTTAGTATGCAGAAGCTATCTAAGATGCCATTATCCTTGAGTAAGACAGAGCAGGCCCGTCACAAGCAGTTAGAAAAGTAAATTGGTTGCCTGACTTCCCGAAAAGTTTCAGGATGTAGTTCTTCGTGGAGAGCAGTGTGGGTGGCGTGGGCTATCTGAGAGCAGGTGTCATTTATATTTAGTCAGCAGGTTATCTCTGCTCCATACTGTGGATTTTCTCTGCATTAGGATACAGAATTACATATTTCTATGTAATAGAAGAATAGAGATACGAGATCTAGAGGAGTATATGTGCTGCTTTTCTGGATGGGTGCCAAAGGTGGCGATTCCACACTAGCAAGCTGTTATTGGGGCTATTAATATATTTTAATATGACTTTGATTTAATCTTTAATATGAATTAGTATTAGAAGAATGAGAGAAGAGGCATACAGAAAACATTGGCTTTGATCTGCTAGATTACATCAAATTGGAATATTTCTTTGACTGTCTTCTTAGATAATGCACTTAACAGTTCTTGCTTTTTTCCTGATACATAATGAGGGTTTAGTCCCAGTTCCCCATCTGCAAAATGCTAACTTCGGGTTTCAGCTCTGATAGGTTTCCATTTGTATTGATTTTAGAGAGCAAGCCGTCATCCCTTTTACATCTCAGCACAGCACCAAATGGACAGTGTGAGAGTGCTTACGTGAGATGAAAGGCTTTTGTGTGGATTTTGTTTTGGATGCCCCACAGCTGTGCTTTTTCCAGTCCTACAGATAGCAATAGTTTGCTTGTTCATCTAATAAATGGCCAAGTAAAAACAAAGAAATCTCTGGGGTCCTTTCCCTATAGATAGTCCAGTGGTAGGATCAAATTTTTGTTTCCACAGACAGCGGTTTTAATAATATGGGTTCCAGCCCAGATTAAAACATCTGCAGAGACTCTGAGGAGAGGACAGACTGAGAGAAAAACTGTATGTTTAGGAGAAGCATATTGAGAAAAATCGTAACAATTTGTTTGTATTATATTGATAGAAATACTTGGAATTGAATCACAGAATCACAGAATCATTAAGGCTGGAAAAGACGTCTCATGCTATAGGATGGAAAGTTTTGCACTGAAGTAGGTAGTATCCACTGATAAAATCTTCTCCAAGAAGTTTATGGCCACATCAAAGGCTTGGTTTAGGCAGTTTTCCCATTTTTAAAGAACAACATGGTGTTTGCCCATGAGTTTACATTCTATCCTGTTCCTAGCTGGAGGGCGTTGCCTTATTCTGTCCTTAGTTATGAATTACTGGTTCACTGTCCATCTAGGAGAGCACTGCTTTCTAATCTCCATAAGAAGGCAGGGAGGATTTCAAAGAAGAAAGAGAGGACCTTCACTTCAGGACATGGTTTAGTGGGCATGGTGGTCTTGGGTTGATGGTTGGACTTGACGGTCTTAAAGGTCTTTTCCAACCTTAATGATTCTGTGATTCTGTGACCTCTTCTTTATTAGTAACTATTATTTTAAAGCTTGCTGCTTTCACGGGCGTTAGTTATCTTTCACTCTGCCTTGGAGTTCTAGATAATGTCAGGTATCTGCAATTTGGGAGGTGGAACAGAGGGGATGAGAAGTGGATGCTGTTGATTATTTGCTTGTGTATTGTCTTTATACAAAGATAATGACCATCCTGTGCAAACCTGCCCAGTGCCCTGTGCTGTGATCTGTGTGGTTCTAACTGAGATTGAAACAGCGACTTAATCCTTGGTTACGACAGTCATAGGAAGCCAAACTTCTTGGCTAGAACCAGCTGAGATTCCAGAAGAGAGACAGTGACGATAGAGGATCTGTCTTTCGAGGTCGTGTGTTTCTTCAGCGGCTGGATGGTTGTGATACTTCCGAATAAGAAAGCAGAGGTGAGCCTGTGCCCCTGTACTGGGCACTGGTGAGGCCGCACCTCGAATCCTGTGTTCAGTGTTGGGCCCCTCACTACAAGGACGCTGAGGTGCTGGAGCGTGTCCAGAGAAGGGCAACGGAGCTGGGGAGGGGTCTGGAGCACAAGTCTGATGAGGAGCGGCTGAGGGAACTGGGGGTGTTCAGTCTGGAGAAGAGGAGGCTGAGGGGAGCCCTCATCGCTCTCTACAGCTGCCTGAAAGGGGGTTGTGGTGAGGTGGGGGTTGGTCTCTTCTCCCAAGTAACCAGAGGTAGGACAAGAGGGAATGGCCTCAAGTTGCGCCAGGGGAGGTTTAGATTGGGTATTGGGGAAAATTTCTTTATGGAGAGAGTGGTCAAGCATTGGCACGGGCTGCCCAGGGAGGTGGTGGAGTCGCCATCACTGGAAGTGTTCAAAAAAAGTCTGGATGTGGCACTTCGGGACATGGTTTAGTGGACATGGGGGTGTTGGGCTGATGGTTGGACTTGATGATCTTGAAGGTCTTTTCCAACCTTAATGATTCTGTGATTCTGTGTGATTATTAGCAAGGTGCAGGCGAGGGCTATGCTGAAAGTGCTGCGGCAGCAGCGTGTAACTGCAAGTGCTTTGCTATTTTAAAAGAAAACCAATGCTGCCTGCGCATAAAACCTGCGCTGGGTTGTATCTGCAGTTACACAGAGGGTAGCGCTTTTATTGCTTCGTCCATAGCTTCATCCAGTGAGCGAGAACATTGCAAGAGTAATCCCGTGTGTCTGACCTAGTGCCAACGCATCCATCCGTGGCACTATCCAAGGAATTAACGCATGGGCATTCGCTAGCAAGCTGGGAACCCACCTTTATATTCTATAGATAAGAAGTTTATGGTCCCCAGAAGATGTGAAATTACATATCTGTGCCTTTCCATTAATTGTGCACAGTTGCGATGCATTTTAAGTACTTCAGAGGTTTTCTTCTGTTGCTGTTACACTTAACGGCTCTTGCTTTCTGTTTTTGTGCACCCAGTATAGTAACTTTTTATAAATGAGCTTATGTAATATTTGCTGTATTTCTTCTTTTTTCCCCACTATGATTAAACTCATAGACTCATGGCGTTGGTGTAATTTTGCATTGAAAATACATTGTGCTATTGTAATAAGCTACATCATCCCAGTGTAATGTTTTTCCTTTCGTATGGATTCACGCTGTACAATATAATTCCTTTTTTCTGTTATAACACTTCTTCTGCGTGAATTCATCTGAAAGGGAACCGTTAAAAGCTGATATATTTGTAGTGAATGAACCAGTTTGAGCAAAGAGAGCAACGTGATTCCCTGCAACGCTGTCTCACTGTCTCTTTAAAATTGCTGTCTTGCAGGAGGCTATTGTGGTACTTACTTTTATAGTCGGGAAACATTTTTCTTGTTATTTAATTCAGATGCTGACATAATGAGTGCTCTGCTGTAATGAATATTTGATGTGTTTATGCTAATGTAAATGCCCAACTATCTTGCCAGTTCTCTTCAACCTTTGTAACTTTTTAGACAACAATTCTGAGAGTGATGCAGTTTCTCTGCCCAATGGATTTTTATGAAAAGGGGGATGTGGACACTTAGTTGACAACTTCTAGAATTCATTTCCTTGTGGTTTTGGCTGTTACTCAATGAAATTTTAACTTGAAATAGTCTCTTTAGACTCATGAGAGAATTGGGCCAGGACCAATATTTGCTGTGTAGGTATGTAGGACTCATTACTCCCCTTTTCCTTCATAGTCAGCAGAGAGAGGTAGGCACTTTTAGGCAAATTTCTTCATTATATAATACAATGCTTTTGGACCCTCAGGGGGAATAGGTTCTAGTAAAACACAGTATCTTCTAATTAATTTGCTCGTAGAAGTGCTGAATTATAACTGAGGTGCTCATAAGCAGTGAGTTTGTAAATCAAAGGCTTTCTTTAGCTCTCCTAGTCCGGAGCAGATACATGTCCTTTAGAAATTACTGGCAGTACGCAGAATACTGTGTAGGCACCTAATTACATCTAGCCCTTCGTGCGTGCGTGTCTCGGTGACACCATCAAGTTGCTGGGTCCCACGGGAGACATTTTAGAAGACGGTCTGTACGAGTTGATGCGACACATTCTCCCTGTCATTTGCCCTGTTGTTCTAGCAGTAGGGTACAATATAAAATAATGCACATTTTGAGAGTTTGGAACTGCATTTCAAGAAAAATGTGGTCCAACTGGAAATAGTCCAGAGGACAGCAATGATAGTGATCGGAGGTCTAGAAAATATAATCACTGAGAAAGCAAATTTGAGTTGTTTAGCCTAAGGAGGAGAAGATTGAAGGAGAACTATTAAATTATGTAAAAGGCTGCTGTAAATCGCAAGGTTATAATCAGTTCTCCATGCCTGTGGTGGCTAAAACAAAGCATAGTGGGTTTAAACTGTGTCAAAAGAGATTCACGTTAGATATTAGGGAAAAGTTCTAAAGATACGGGTAGAGCAGCACTGGAATAGATGATCTCTGGGTCTTTGGAGCATCCAACTGTACCGATCTTTAAAATCAGGTTGGGCAAACAGCTGTCAGAGATGACAACAGGTAGTCCTACCCTGAGACAGACTGATGGACTACATTTTGTCTCCAGGACCTCCAAACCTGTTTTTTATGATTATCGGTACAATACATGAAAAAGGAGAGAGAAAATGACCCAAACGGAAGGATGAGGCTTTAACAAAACATTTCTAAAACTTGTTGGACTTGCTCCCAATTTGTTCTACTTAAAAACTGATCCCTTTTGGCTAGCAAGACCAGCAAAATTTGAGTAACACCGGGGTGTACTAACAGTAAATATGGGTAGTAGTAACCGGTAAGGGTTGCCAAACTGTAGTGCGATGGAGGCGAGGCTGGAGCAGCTCCATGCCCTGAGGTTCCCCCAGCAGTGAGGGTGAACCGTGGAAGGTCTTGTTTCATATTTTAATTGTTTTCTTTATTTTCGTTATTGTTGTCTTATAGTATTTTGAAGCAATTCTGTAACAGAAAGGAGAGCTGTGTTAAGTCTTTCAACCCGTGTGCCTAGCTGTGTCAAAGAACAGCACCTCTGCTTGTATGAAATAGTTTTTATGGTCTTGTAGTGCATGGAAGTTCATGATACAGCCTGTTTTCTTACTCTAATTTTTGTTCAAATAAAAGAAAAGCGCTTCTTACGCTCTCCGTTGTCCTTTTTGTCTATGAAACAAGATTTCTATTTCAAGACATGGTTTAGGGAACATGGTGGCACTGGATTAATGGTTGGACGTGATGATCTTGAAGGTCCTTTCCAACCTTAGTGATTCCGTGATTCTGTGATTCTGTGAAACTAGCACGTTCTGTGCATGGCTAGCGTGCTCGGTCTTATTATCATCACAGTCCTGACTGCCTATGTTACCTGCTTTTGAGTTGTGTGAGAGAAGTGGTGAATTTTGCATGTGGTATATGCCCTCAGCTGGTTCATCCTCTGGGATCAGACGCAATCCCACTAGCAGGAATTAGGCGTTATACTACCGGAAAGCATTACAGGTGACCGCGTCTTGTAATGAAAGGGCGCAGTACCTTGCCCTGGAGTGGCCAGGCTTATGTTTGCTTTGTGGATTCCTCTGTCAGGAACTCACTGCAGCAAATCTTCTGGGTATTCAGCAGCCAAATGTAGTTTGAAAATGAAAAAATATTTTTAATGTAATCAGATAGTGAAAAAAAATCGAAGAAAATGACAAATGGTGGGAGGAAAAACAAATAAAGAAAGGGGGGATAAAAATCTAAATGTTTTTGGATGAGGTCTTCCAAGAAGTGCCTACATACATGTTTTCTGTTTTCACATTTCTTTTGCTATTAGGAACAGAAAACTCTTGATTACAAAATGTTCTGTTACTACTGCAGCATCGATTTCCCTTGCCCTACATACAGGTGTAGTAAATGAGCAACCTCTTACGCTCAGAGGGAAGGGACGGTATTTTATCCTTGTCCTGTATTGCCGTGGTATGAGGGAGCATAGCCAATTAAAATAATTTAATTTTGGACAACGTATTGAGGGTCAGTAATCCTATTGTGTTACTACTGCACATCAGTTAAACTTACTTGCACCCTTTACTTGCCGTGCGTTATTAAACTTATCTTTCATATAGGAGATTTTATTTAAAGATGAGAGGGGAGTGTGTGTATCTATACAAATGTGTATATATGTGTGTGAGTGAGGTGAAAGTAAAAATTTATGCTCATATGCTTCTCTGAGATAATTAAAGCATTTACAATTTTTCCATTATAATCAGATATCATAGAGCTTTTTAAAGATTTTTTTTTTCTGGTAAATTTTCTTGACATTCTGGTATTCAACCTAGTTTGTACACTTGCTTAAATTTGAGGTTTTGAGTGACATTTAGATCAAAGGCTCTGCAACTGTTTTATTGTAAATCATTATAATTTAATTTGTAATAGATAAAAATGAGACAAACGAATGTGGAAAGTCCTTGCCTGCCTACCCTCTAGTAATGCATTTCCTTTTCATCGCCTGTGCTGGGAGCTGGTGTTTCGTATGTCGCCTCAAATTCAGTTTTTTCTTTGCAAGTCGCTTCTCTTTTATACATAAGAAGTTTAGAGGTTTAGTTAGCTAACGCAGCTATTGGTTTTAAAATGTGCCTTTCGGCTTCAAGCGGTCTTTTGAGTAATGCTGTTACGTGTGCACGCGATGGGCACGCCGAATGCTTAACTGGCCTTTCAGGAGGACATGTGAAAATAAAACGCGATACTTGCATATCTTTCAGGATGAGACCAGAAGTCTTATGAGGCACAAAAAATATCTGATGGAAAACTTTGAGTGCACGTCCCGTGATCCTAAACACCGATGAAATGAAAAGCAGGACCTTGATTTGCCTAAAGTTGTTAGCTCCTTCAGCTACCTTGAAGGGGACCAACACAGTTTCTTTTGTGTGGGTTTTCTGCTAAAGTACTCAAGCTTTCTCCTGCCTTTTTCTGTCCACGTGTCCGTACCAACAGTATGAAATACAATATGTAGCCATGGATTTATGCCTAAACATTTTAAATGACGTCTATTTGCTCTTTCATTGTTTAGACATTAAAGAAACCTGTCACACACAAAATTGCATCTTACTACCGCCAGGAGTCTATTAAATATCTGCTTTATTTAATCTCCTCACTTTTCTAATTTTACTTGCTTCATTTTTAACGGTCATGATAACGGAGGTGATGATGTTTGTTTATTGGTCACAGCACCAATCTCCCCTTCACCGTAACTAAAGTCAGTAGACCTTCAGTTAGTGGCCTCAACATCTGAGTTAATATTTCTCTTGCTTTCCCTTTTACTGAGAATTCATGTCTCCAAACGTTCTATTCTTAATACACTGCAAATAGATTTGTGGCTCCCATTCCTGCTGTCAGGTGCTTGAGCGCTCCAGTGAACGGGATACCAAATAATCCTCGGCACTCCTTCACTCATCCCTTTTATGAGCACAGGCCAAGTTTGCTTCACCCCTGATCTTACAATTCCCAGAAGAGGAAATTCAGAAGTTTAACCTCGTTGGAGAAGGTCTTGCCACCTTCTCATGCAATGCAAGGTCCACCAAGAAGGAGCACTTGCTGCATTTTAAAAATTGTAGCCCCTGGCTCCTCACTGAGCAGTTAAATGACACAGAAGATGTTTTTCCTCACTCCCGTGAGCGCTTGGAAGAGGACTACAAACTTCTTTGTCAAAGTTGCAGGGCTAATGATACACCTGAAAATAATGTGGGTTTTTTCATGGATCACTCGCAAATTACTTATGACAGCCTGCAATTGCTAGTTTGGAGGCCACAGTTTGGGACTGTGTAGAGTAATATTCTTGTCCAGGAAAGTCCAGTAAGCCAGTGTAGTGGTACAATGACTTTAATATTGATGAATAGGCTCCCTACAGTATCCTTTAAATAGTTTTATTAGTAATCTAAGAATACTGCTTAGCAGTTTCAAGTAAAATTGTCTTTATATAAAATTGAAGACGCCTGGAGAAAATTTTCTTTATTTTTAACTCCGTTTTGGCTGAGTCTAAACTTGCACATTGACGATCATACTGGGACGTCAATGTAATAGAATCACAGAATCACTAGGCTGGAAAG
>NW_010523888.1:0-3064 GCF_000687285.1 Phaethon lepturus | reverse complement strand
CATCACAATTCCGAGACCTCTAAAAAAAGAAGTGCTTTGCTGAGTCTTCTTGGGCATGGCCTGTGGCCATACTTTTTGAAAACAAGCCATACAATTGTATACTGCAGTGTCGTGTGTTCCAGCTAGATTCGTCTGCAAAGAGCCCGTATAAATTCAATTCCTGAAGAAGCAGCAGCTTTTACCCGTAAAATTATTCTTGACTGAAACACCAAATTAATGGCACGTAGGAAGGGAAGACAGGGCTTTGAGTAGCTTTGCTTAACCAAACCGCAGGCTTGAATAAGCTTCTGTCTGTCTCCCTTTCTTAAAATTCGGCCCCCCTCTCTCTCTCTCCCCTCCCTTCATGTCCTTTTCTGATCTTTGTTTTTATATTCTTGTTTTTCTTTTGAGCTCTGCCAGCTGGACTTGGAATGAAATGTAGTTACAGCGTCTCTTAAGTGTTGATCCTGAAGCTTAGTAGCTGTAAAGGTAACCCTTTCTACTTTTTGGCTGGGTCACCTATGTAGTCTACTCTTAAAGCCAGCAAAATATGTACATACAGTAAAGAGTGGTATGACTTGGTCAGAAGAGCATACATAAATTTTTAGAACTGGCTTCAAAGGTGTTGCGTTTAAAATATAGATGAGGTATCATGATATTTCTGATATCTAACAGATGTAAGCCGCATCTGTATAATGTATAGTTGTCTTCAGTAGCATGCTTGGAAGTCTTCCAAAACCTTTTTGAGGGGAAAGTAATCTCACTTCAGAGCAAGTTTTTCCTCCTGTTTTGATACTTTCTCGTGCATGTCCTCAATTGGTGTGGAATGAAATAGGAGTGGTTCGTTTCTAAACACTCGTGGTACATGTTCTTTTTGTTACTGTGCGTTTTGATTTTCTGCATGCGCTTGGGTTTGTACCTTTTTGGTTTTCCTTCTATACAGGAAAGCTGCTTCCTCTTGTAAGGAAGCAACATCCAACTTGTAAGCTTGCTTTTGACTAGGTAAAGGTTGGGTGTTTGGAAAAGGTGGTGTTTCTTTAAAATGCATTCTCTCTCATGGTGACAAAGTAGAAATATCTTCAAGTGATTCAGCATGATCTAGATATGGATGTCTTCTCTTTAGCTTTGCTTATGCGCAGTGTTTTTTTATGACATAACAATACCGTGCTGTAGAGGAGGAGAGCACCCTGATGCGGTTTTTTAGCTGTAAGTGGGCTTTCTCTGCAGTTCTCTGCTGCATCTCTTGTAGCGCTCTAAGCACTTTGGCAGGTTGATAGGAGAAGGTTTCTTGACTCTTTTTGCAGTTTCACTTTTGAACTCCGGCTTAGTTTTATCCTCTTTTAAAAGTTATTTTTGGCTAAAATCTTAGCAGCGGCCCTGACAAATCCTTGTATTGTGTGCTTCTTTGGGTAAAAAAATAGGTGTCTATATCCATTCCTCTCGTGGCTACTTTGCTCTGTCTCAACACTTCAATCTTAAAATGTTTGACCTTCAACTATCTGGCTATTCTTTGTCTTGGCCATCTTATTTTCCCGAACAGAAGGTGTGACGCGTGTCAGTCTTTACCTCAGAGGGTTGAAACGTTTCATCAGCCTTTAAAAATGCATCTACTAGAAACTCCAGTTGACACTCGTTAAAGAAAGCACACAAAGGGATTACATAGGGTTACTGTGTTTGTGGCCTGAGAAAGCTGTGGTGTACTTAATGTAAGACTTTTAAGCCAGTGCAGACCATGCAACCAGTAACACCTTCACAGGCTTGTGAGAGGTGTCAGGCACCAGTCTCTGTGTTTGAGGCATTTTACTCCCCTGCTATTTCTTGCTTCCCTGTGATGAGTGTCGTGGAAGACTGAAACAGGAACCAGTCGTACAAGGTAAGTGGAAGAGCGAACGAAACAGCTAGTCCCTCTGGGGAGAAGAGGCAGGTTCTTCAGCTGGCTTCCAGATGAGCCACTTACACATACCAAGATGGGATAACACCTACTGCCAAAAAAACATCAAACCCCACCAAAACCAATTCCCAACCCCCCCAAAAACCCAAAAGATGCACTAGGGCAGAATCTGTGCTCTACAGCGGGCACTTTTATTCTCAGAATACTTCCTTGTACTCACAGAGTGGTCAGTACTACATGACTGTCTGCCTACATGGCTGGCTGAGTCAAGTTTCTTGTCCATCCTCAGTGGTAGCAAATTTAAGAGCTGTTCCCACTTGCCAGGCCAAGTCTGAGTAACAAGGAGGAATCTATTGTTGATCCTTGTTCACTGAATAGAGTTCAAAGGAACTTGAAAGACTTGCCTACTACAGCAGTGCTTTACTTCCCAGGAATCAGACTTGAGGCTGCAAAGCAGTGCACCTTTGACTTTGTGTCATAGTAAAAAGTCACAAATATGACTTTTGTCACATGTGGCACTGTCTTGTTATAAATGCGTGTCAGACTTGTGTCTCCATTGCCTTCAAGGCTGGTTTAAGTCTGTTAAAGGAATTAAACATAATGCTAGCTTTAAGTTAGGCTTTCCAAGATCTTTTTGTACCATCTCAGCAGCTGCTAAATGTAGTGCGTGAAATCATGGTGATGGAGCAGATCTTTACGTTTGTCCTACACAATGCTTGTGGATGGAAAAGTATAGAGTCTCTACGTTCATATCAGAGTCTGATGAGTGCATCTCATTTGAAAAATGTCTTCATTTTTTACTGGGCAATAAAGACTTTGCTTAATATCTTCCATACAATGGAGTTCCTTCCCTTAGATTTGCTTGCCCCAGGGTGGAGAATGTAAAATACGCTGCTGTGCTTCAGAATTATTTTTCTTCTCAGTAATGAAAGAGTTAATTTTGGTTTTTAAATTATTTTTGGTTGAGACTGCCTTGATATTTATTTCCTGGAACTGTGAAGAGAAAGCTTGCCTTTTCTCTGATTAGGCAAATTAGATGTAGCGCATGAGATGATATTGGAATGTGTTGTTTCACGCCAGTTCATTTGAGAGCTCTGAAAGTTTAGGGAGCTTGGGTAGAATGTGGTCTGCCCAGTTTGGGGGTTGTTTGGGGGTTGTTTTATGTTAGGTGGTGTGTGGGTTTTGTGTTTTTTG
>NW_010523887.1:63264-87176 GCF_000687285.1 Phaethon lepturus | reverse complement strand
AAGGTCCTTTCCAACATTAGTGATTCTGTGAACTCATGTTGGTTTGAATAATCAAAACTGCTTGAGAAAATTGCTGAAGTAGCCCTCCTTTTACTATCAGGCTTACATGCCCCTCTTTACTATATTTGATCTGTTAGTTTCCACTGATTTTTAAAGGGAAGAAAAGTATACAAAATAATGTGATGTGTTCATGGATCTTCTAAGTGACAGCATCCATCACCAACACTAATGCTTGCTTTCTGAGCCTGTAGGTCAAAGTCTTGTTTGCACGGTTTCTGCCAAATTCCAAAGCTACTTCTGCCAGTTGCACATACCTTTGTGTCCTGTAGTAAGTTTTTGGCCAGCTCCTGAGAGATACCTTCAATGAGAGTTACCAGTCATTTCTAGCATGCTTGTGCTTATTGATTTCATAATTTTTTAATTTTCTGGCTCCTTTCCCCTTTCTAGTGTAGTTCTGTGCTCGCAGCCTCAAGTGCCCCCCTCTCCCTAATGCAAACCAAAACGCAACCATCAAAAACCAAACCTTCTGCAAAACCCCACACTCTACTTGCATTGAACAGATTCACTTCCATGAGATTGCATAAATGCAATTCTTTGTGTCTTTTAAAGATACAAGATATTATTTTGCTGAAATAGTAGTCAGTAGATGTGAGGAAAAAGTCTATAGTCATTAAATACATAGCCTTATAAACAGTTATTTTTAACTATGCTCTTATCCTTTCCTAAAGCAAATTAGTTCCTTTCTATTGATACTTTTTTGTATACTTGTGTTTTTGAATAGTTGTGTCTTTTATTTCCTAAGCAGCAAATTCACATTCACAACCTGATAAATAAAATATTTGCACTCAGAAATGGAACCACAAAACCAATGTAACTTCTGTAATTGATTTTTTTTTCCTGTGTAACTACTTTGGCAGCAAAGGCAGAATACCATCCTGTGTAAGCAGAAAACTTACTTAGAGTAAATTACTCTAAATTATAAACTAACCAATAAATCAGTATCGGAACAGTATTGTTCTCCCATTCTTTACCCCTCACCTAATATCTGTATCTCAAATAAGAAATAAAGCGTTGGAAAATTGTTTTGATTTTTTTTTTTTTTTTTAAATGAACACAGTAAAATGGATGCTTCCTGGAATTCCCAGCAATAGTTCAGCATGAAGAAGGAGCAAGGATATATTCAGTTAAAATGGATTGTTGTAGTATGAATGATGATTACAGAAGTAGAATTAATATATGTTACCCATGCTTTTGTAAATCATGCCATATCACCAATTGCTTCTTTTACTAAAACATTTTTTAAGGAAGAAGAGACGCTATTCCTTTACGTTTCTGTCTTTGTTATGGATTTTTAGTGGAATATTAATGGGGTTTAACCTATTTAGTTTTAGGAGCTGCTTTGAATTTATCAGGACATATGCCCACGTATTGGCCTTAGCACTGCAAAAATACTTCTTGGGAGAGAAATTTATTTAGCAGCATTTCTTAAGACCCAAGATTTGATTTGAGGAAATAAATTAAACACTGTCATTTCTCAAGTCTTGCATGAATAGATGAGAAATTGAATCCTATTTTTGATAAATTCAGGCCTTTGTCAGACGTGTGGAAGATGGGAATATTTCAAGCAGAACAGTAAGTCTAGGATGATTCACAAAAAAAAAAAAAAAAAAAGGATTACTGTATCTTAAAATATTTTTACTGGACTCTAGACATGAGTGTCCAGACTGAGAGGCTATAATGAGAAAAACGAACTGTATAAAAATACAAAATTATCACTAAATGTCAAGTAAGACTGTACTGGGAAAGACAACTAGATGTTTGAAAACCTGGATTTTTCACTGATTACTGTGTAGCATACAAAGTTGAGTGTTGAAAAGTAGATGCTCATAGTACTTGGTATTTTATAAGGATTCTCTTGGACTTAACTACAGATTTTGCTAACAATAATCTGCATTCTGTTCCATGAGGTTCTATAATTCATGTATATCTTTTATATACTTTGGTGAGATGTGAGCTTTTGTATAAAAAAGCTCTGCGGAAAAAAACCCAAACAAAACCTTTGTTTTTCCTAACTAAGGGCAGGTTTTAATGTATGTCATAATCTTAAAAAGAAAACTCTTCTTTTTGCTTCTATGGGAATATGGGACTGTGGGTGAAAGGGAGTGGGGAAAATGCTGTAGATACTCAGGCTGGCCTGGAATGCAAGCTGGAGGGATATACTAGGATAACTATCTGACTGCTTCTTTAAGTGAGGCTCAAAGGGGCAGATCTGGACTAGAAACTCTGAAATGGCATTCTCTGGCTGTCCTTTGATGTAGCTCATCACAGCTGATGCTCTATGAAATACTTCTGTGGAACCTGCTACAAGTACTGAGCAAGGGTGTCTGACATGAAGGACAATGTGAAATCCTAGCTGTGGTGCTCTTGGTAATATGTCCTTTGTTTATGGTTTTAGTCGTTCTTTCCTGTACTGAAAACTACTGGTAATTCTAGATTTTTGTGGAACCAATTCTGATGATTTGCTGGAAACTTGGTGCGATTTCAAATGAAGTTCTGTTTGCTTGAGTATGATGTAGCCCTTTGTGTTTGATGATGAATCCTGAACTGAACTATTTCAGAGCTACCTCGTGAAAGGGAAAAGGTTCGCAGTCCTTCCTTCTTGGAAGGAACCCTCTATTTTTAAGTACTTTGTGACTGGAGTTTGAGGTAGTGTGGCACTGTGTAGGTGTCTGATAAGTGGTGTTGGTGGAATAGAGCACACACGTGAGGAATGAATGGATAACAGCTGCTTTTCGGTTCCCTTCATTCCGGTCCAGGCTGGTGCCTTTGCCCTCATGAATAGCTTATTTGCGTGTATTTAAATAAAAAAGAAAAAAAAAATTCTTTAAGAGAAGGGAATCTTGTTGAAGTAGCCATTTTTTTCCATGTTTTTCCTTTGCTTTTCATTGCATTGCTTGTCTTTATAGACATAGCAGGTATAAACTGGTTCATTAGGCTTTGAATGCCTGATACAAAATACACTGCAGTTCTGAATCACTCTGAAATCAAATCACAAGTTAACTTTTAGTCAGCAAGCTGCATCTGCTTGGAAAGGGATCTTCAAAAATCAAGCTTTATAGAAAGAAACAGAAGAAGTAGGTAGAGCTAAACTGCCATCACGGTGAAAAATCAAACTGTTCAGTGCTCACAGACGTTTTTGTATCGGGAAGAGCTACCACCATCGGTACTCCCATCTGACAGCTATATATATTTGCCACTGAAGCTGGGACATGAATCAGTTACAATAAGCCTGAAAACAGGCTCAGATGTCATCCTGGAGATGGCTGCTATTGACTGCAGGAAAGGAGGCATTAGAGTGAGCAAGATACCTCGCAAGAATAAATCAGTTTTGAGTAATAGGGAGTCCTCCAAGGGTGCTAATAATGCAGTAGAAAAACATGTCAGTAGGGCATTGAAGAGTGACAAGATTATGCTGCACTGTACCAGTGTTGCAATTCCAGTAGGTATATGAGGCAAGATGATTCATAGCACAAATAATTTCTGTTCTACACTTTTATTCTTCTTTTAAATTTGAAGTTGTATGCAGGGAAGGTTGTGGTTTGCTAGTTATCTTCAAGCTATTATTTATTCTTGGTTTCACTGTGCCTTATGCAAGTTTGTCATTTACATAAACATTTCTCATAATGTTAGTATGTTTACAATGACTTGAAAACAGGAGAAAAACAGTGTGACCACCATTGCCTTACATAATCTGCTACAGAAAACCAAAATATACCTAATTTTCAAAGTATGGGTTTCAGCAGAATAATTTAAAATTGTATTTTTGTTATAATAAACTCAATATAACTGGATTTTTACTTTTTTTTAACCTAGCACCTGCTCACCTGTTTTACTGGCAGATGGGTATAATCTTGCCTTTTTGAGCATGTACAGTAGAAGCAGCTTTACTTCATAGAGGTCTTTACTAACCTAGTTTTTTATACCCCCGGCAATCTGGTCCGTGCTTGTACAACACGAGGTTAATTACAGTAATGTGAACAAGTACATTAAAACAATCTGCCTCCTTTTAGAGAGATTTTTTTGTTTTTACAGGATTTTATCATCTTGTATTTTAATACTAGCTTTGTCATAACTAATGTAGCACATTTCACAGACAGTTGAAGTTTTGCCCACTTTAGCAGAAATCTATATTAATATGCAGATATCTGCTTTTGACAATGAGCATCTGCAGCTACTCAAGACATAGAGATGTTGGTGTATGTGTCTAGGCATCTTTATTTGTTATGCTATGTTGTCACACAATAAATATGCAGAATAGTAGACAATCACAATGCAAAAAAAAAAACCAAAACCAAAAACCAGTGGTGTTTTGTTATATGATAGCTGGCTGTGCTGCTGGTTGTGAAGTGGTGAAATCCAAGTGGAAGGAATTTTCCTTTTAAAAAAAAATACTCTAAATATTTGCTGCTTTTTTTTTTATTATTCAATCTCCTTAGCAACAGAAACATCTGTTTCTTTTCTCTTAGTCATTACATTCAAAGAAAGTAGCTGCTTCAAAAATAGTGAAAGCAATTTCTACGAATTGGGTAGCTATTAATGGTTGCTGGGATGTTTTAGTGTAATAATAAGACATTCAACAATTGGCTTTTTTCTTTAATTGAAATATAGCTATCTAGTTAACTTGAGCTGGCTAGGTGAGCTATAATCTATCAGCTCTTACAGTGCATTTATTGTGTGATAGAGACAAGAGGACAAGAGTGAGATTGACTATTTCTGGTTTGTTTAGGAGATACTTAGTTTCAGTATGTGGGTTGTTGTTGCACCTAATGTTTTATTAATTTGCATCTTCAAAGCAAGTCAGTGAAGAGTTTGCCTTGAAGACGGAGGACTAAATATGCATGCCCTTACAAATATATATTTTTGTACGTCAGTCTACAATATGAAACAGTGTAATTAATTCAAAGTATGGACTTTTTTTTATAGTGATGCTGTTTCTCAAATTGCTGTATATTTTTCTGTAGATCTTACGACCCAATTTAAAGCTGTTACTTGGTTTCAAAAGGGCTTACTTATCTTTGTGTGGCCAAGAGTGCATTCCTAAATCAGAATAAATGGGCACACGTGAGTGAGATTTAAAAAGTAATGAACTAGGACTGTAGGATCAGGATATGAACTGGTCTTTCCAAGCCAAAACAAACAGACTTACCTTTGCAGTGTTGAGAGGGAGGGACCTTTGCTACTACTGTAGTCTTGAGTAACTATCATTTAGAGCTAGCTGCATGTGGATGGACCTGCATACATGCTTGAAAACTAGTGCAAAAAAAGGAAACTTATTTCTTGATAGTGTTAACCTACTTAGCTCATCATATGGAGATTAGTAACAGCATTGGGGGAAAAGGAATGTTCAGCTGGGTGAAATTGGGAAGGCTTAAGCGCAACTGCAGCGAAACTAGCAACGGCTTGCAAGAGTAAAAGGAGGGGACATTGCAAAAGGAATTTCTAGGTGTTCATGGGTCCGCTGATGGATGCGGAGAAAACTGAATGATGGACACTATGGAAAAAGGTTAAGTACCCAACGCCAGTTTTGCCTTGCTCTTCACAGGCAAATAATTCCAGACCTGTGTGTGTACAATCTTGTTTGAGGAGGAGAGGTACAACCAGACTGATAAAAGGCTAATTTTATGCCTTTTGTACATGATGCCTAATCTCAGTCCTGGGAAAGATCGTGACTGTAGATTTGAAATCCACTTGCAAACATGTCAAGCATGAGAAGGTAATAGTGTGGATCTACTGAAGGGATACTAGTGTTTTACCAATTTGATTACCTTCTGCAATGAAATGAATAGCCATGTCAGCCATTTTACCAATTTTAGTACCGAGTTCTTCTTTGAGTGCACTTGCACACTGAAGCTACACAAGAGATTTTCTTGGACTCCTCTGCAGAATATGTATCTTGTGGGTTTTTTGAGTTTTTTTGGGGGGACATGTTCTCTTATTGTTTGTAATGCTCTTTGACTATAGGAAATGTACAGCAGGAAAAAGAAAATAAAGCCTTTGACTTTAATTTTACTCCAGTGACCAGCAAAGCTTTGAATTAGAGAAGGAAAAAGTAAAGATGATTACTGTTATGCTACAACCCTTAATCACGTTTGTACTCTCCCTGATGCTTTCTTTGTCTTTCTCCAACCCTGAAAATAATAATTCTGCATGAGACTACTTCTGGCACACGTAGGTGGCAAAAATGGTTTTGAGAAGCTTTACCAAAGAACCATCTGGTGCCTGTATGAGGGCCAAGAACAGTGAGAACTTCCTCCATGGAAGAACTGATGAGATGGGTGGAGCAGCGAGCAGTAAACTACGGCTGTAATCCTTTTAACTGGCCGGCACACCAGACAGATGGGCAGACTGCCCAAATGCCATTTCCCTGGGAGTTTTAGCTAGCAGGCCATACTCTCCCTTAGGTTTTGCTAAGGCAGTAGTGGAAGCCATCTGCATTCAAGTTAGATGTGCAGAGTAGTCCAAAATACAAACATTAAACCATTCCTGATTCCTCAGTAAGTCCACATTCTTTGTACCCATCGTATGCCAAAAGTGGAGCTTGTTTTCAGAGCTCCTCAGGGATGAGGTTGCTGTAGGCAGGTAAAGAAAGACTGTTTTGGGAAGGCTGGGAGGAGAGAGACTGAGTTTTAGTGAAGATGGGCACCATTGTATATTAATCCTACGGTAACTTTTGTGGATGGTGGAGGAGGAAAGGTATCTGCAGGAAGACCTCAGAAGGGTAGGTGTTCATCAGTGGTGGTCAGGGACAGCGTTACAAAAATGACAGGTATTGTTGCAGGAAGAGCCTTATAGAAGTACCAAACCTTGGTGTCTTGCTGTGTGGGCAGGGAGGCATCACAGCCTGCTGAAATGGATGTCTGCTTCTCCTTAGGCAGAGTCTTCTGCCTGATGCTGGCTGCTAAAGGAAATAGATGGTTATTCCTAGTAATTGTTGAGTGTATTCAGTTTATTCCAGGTGAAACAAATATTGCTCCTATAAAATAAGAGTAGCTAAATATTTAAAATCTCATTGCCAGTGTCATCTTCTATCAATATACTTAGAACACGTATATGAAATCTTTGGTCATATGTTTCACGTGAACTTGCACATACTTGTTCATTGGGTTAGCTTCTGACTCTCTTCTAGCTGAGTTGTTGGATTAGGCCTTTTCTTGAAAGCAGGAGATAGTGTAAGTTTTTTTCATGATAGCTGTAAATCAGGCAGTGAGGAAACACTTTATCACTTGGAGAAATTATAGGGTCAGCAGTATGGTTCTTTGCAAGATGCCTTAGTTCTATAGGAGTGCCCAAAAGTTTATGACTGCAAGGTAGGAAAAGAATGAGTTGGTTTGAGATAAGAAGAGCAGAGACTTCAGGTACTTGATGTCTCCTCTACTGACCTCCCAGCCCTTTCAACTGTGAAAGGAATTTTTTTGTTGTTGCTTCTTCCCATTTTCCCCTTCACTGAAAGGCATAATTTCCCTTAGCACCACCTGTCTGTATTTCCTGGATTTTGGAAAATCATTGCTTACATATTGATGCTCTTTCTAAATAAATGTAGATTATTCTTACAGAGTATTTCAGAGTAAATTGCATATTTCTTTCATGCTCTTTGTATGTTTAGGCTTCATATGCAAGCTATCTGTTCCTGTCCATGGGTTTGCTTACTTGCTTAGGATGGAATTTATTTTGAAGAAAATGACTAATTCTTTTATCATTGAAGTGGAGTAAAAAAAGTAACTCTGTGTGAAAAAGAAATAGCAAACATGGTGCTTGATGAAGATAGCACTCTCAGTAGCAGTGCTTCCACATATGTTTAATGGGTATAACTCTTCAAATGCTTCCATAGCAAACGGGTGCCTTTTTAACCTTCTCAGTAAATTATCTCTAAGGGTAATAGCTGATAATTCTGCAGCTCTTTGTGATGTCTGTCCACAAGTTCTTTTAAAGACAGACTTCTCATGAAGAATACTTATTTGAATCCCAGTCAGTTTAATGCTAATGTGAATAAGACACAATTTTTGTATTTCAAGTTTAGTTCTCAGTTAACTTGAAATTACTACAGTTGGTAACAGAGGTGAGAAAATAGATATGTAAAGTTAATATTTTTGAAGTAGATGTTACAGCATAGGTGTTAAAATACATATTTTTAACTGGACTGTATATTAAAAATCTGCCTGTTGTTTTTTTCTGAGCTGTTGTCACAACTGCATGAAAAATATGTGGATATACTTAATTTAATCAGTCTTCTTTCAAGGACTGTTTGATCTGTGGTTTATGTGTGGTTTTTGGGGGGTGAGGAGGGTTGTTTTGGGTTTTTTTGGTGGGGTTTTTTGTTTGTTTGTTAAAACTAGCCTAAGAACAATCTAAAGTAATTACCTTAAGTAGAATCTAGGTTCTGTCGCTATGTTAGAACAGTTTCTTTGTCTGATAAAGTGACACTGTACTCCTGCAATAGAAGAAAATATTTCAGAAAGAAAGCAATGAAAATTGTCTTCAAAAATGGTAGGAATACCTATGCTTGGCAATTACTGCTCTAGGGCCTCATACTTATTTTGAGCTGAGGGCAAATTTTCAGTAAAACTACTGCATAAATTAGAATTACAGAACCCAAAGTTACTTAGATATTGAAATTTGTAGCTCATTATAATGATTATTCGTTACTGTGACACATCGCTATCACACACATACCAATACTAAAAGCCATTTTTAATCATATATTCCAGGTGTAATCTTAAAAAAAAAAAACATACTATTTTTAACACACTTATAATACAACCACTTTCTTTGTAGAACCTACTGTTGTGTAGAATCCATTGTGCTCTGCAGAGAAGTTTAGAATCTCTGGCAAAATACTTTTAATCCACCAAAGGAAATGGGGTATTTGACAACATGCATTTGTCTACAAAATGCGAAGCCATATCTGATGAAATATGCTTTGTCAATAAAATAAATTGCCAAACAAAATGTAATCCTTCCTCAAAATATGTTTAGCCTACACAGTGAAATCAGCTACTTCACAAAGTGCATTTTGTTGCTTGAATTATTTTGATTTGCTGTCTATCAGAATCTGTAGATAAAGTGTTTTTTTGTCAGACACTGTATATCAACCTTATTTTATTATATATAGATAAAATACATTTAATTTGAAGGTAGAGATTTGATAGGACACCTTAAGCTGGTATTGGTTTAGCTGAAATGATAAACTGCAGACATGCACTGTTTGTGGTGTGAGAGGCTTGCTTCTCTTCCTAACTCTGCATATAAAATAATGCCCCTGTAGTTTGTCATTCAGCTACTGTTGCTGTGAGTTAGGTGGATTGAGTTCTTCTGTTGCAAATAGTTTCTGTGAATTGCTCACTGTACTAAAGCAAAGTACGTAACTGGTTTGGCCAATTGATGCAAATGTCAGTACTTGTTCAAATTTTCATGCTTTGTCAGTCATATAGCTTCCATTACCTATATCCACATGTGAACTGTAGGTCTTCAGCTGAGCCTTTCCCTGACCTTTACAGAGCTATACCAGATTCTTATCTCAGTAAGAATTTGTAGGAAGGGAAGGGGGAATGTCTAAGCTGAGGAATAGCGCTTCAATTTCTAATTAATTAAAAGTTTTTGCACTATTATAATTAGGTTAGAAGATACCATGAATTTTTCTTTTTCAATGACAATTTCTTATGGACCTCAAAAATTTAAAAGTGTGTATTCATTGTGTATATGCTAAGCTACTTCAGCACTTACGTAGCTGTTAAGAAAGGCATAGTTCTTCTTTGGAAAAGGTTGCCAAAACCTTAAATATCTGTAGAGAGTTACAAGGCTCCTGTTGAGTTTTTTGAACATTACTGTATGTTGAAGTTTGTACTACAGGGTCTGGAGTTCAGTTTTGTAACATAATGTTAAGAAAAAGGATTACGGAGTTTCCGATTTCATGGTTCTTGTTAAAGTTAAAAACGTATATGAGGACTCAAAATTTTCATGTAAAGCAATAAAAGTTAAGTTACTTTGAGACTATCTTTGTATCAATCTAAGAAGTACTAGTTGTGACCGTACGTAAATGTGTAAATTGTACCATTGTAACTTGGAAGTACAGAATCAAAGGTAAAAGCAAAGCAAAAGTCTCCAACCCAGGTGAAGTATCTCCTGAATTGGAGTGATTGAAGGTTTTTTTTAACTCAGAAGTAGTTAACAAGATCATTCTTGTCATTGCTTGCTTTCCTGATTGCAAGAGTATGAAAACAAAAGTGTGAAGAGTGTAAAGGCTTTAGTTTAGCAAAAGAACTTAAGTGTCTACTCAAAAGTTTGCACTAGGGTGTTTTGAATGAGAATGGAATTACTAAAAATTTTAAAGAAAAGTTGAGGTCTGTTAAAAATAAATGTGCTTGGCTAAATAGAAATTAACACTAAGATTTTGCATCTTGTGGAAACAAATATACAGTGCTACAAGTGGAAAACACATTGCGGGTTCCTGCAATTGATCCACATCCTTCACCTTCTGTACAAGTAATTTCCCAGTTGTTTCAGGAAGAACTACATGGATAGAAATATACTTATTTTTATCATGTGTAACAAAGGAGAAATTAATTTTCTTTTAAAATGTTATTTCATGTAAAATAAATCAAAAGTCTATAACTATAAAATGCATGTGCATGTAGAAAGGGGCAAATTGGACTGTTAATGTTATCTGAATATTGTGTAGCATTACAGGAGGTGCATGCCTCCTTCCTTTCTCCTTCAAACCAGTATGCTTCTGTTGTTAACATTGTTTGAATGAAGTGTGTCAACCTGAATGGAATTATTAATGTGATATTTGTTCAGATATTTTTACCTTAATTTGGAGGATATTATTTGTCTTTTCCCTTTCACTGCTATGTTTCCAAGCTAACACAATAATCATGCATTATAAAATACACATTAGCTTGGGACATCACAAAGATTTGACGGAGAGCTCACTAGGCAAGAAGCAGACTAATCTATATATGACACATAGGAGCTGTTTTTCTGTGAACAGCTTAATCGTTGAAATGAGAGATGAGCCCAAGTACCTGAGGATAACTTGGGTACTTGGGTAAATGTCAGAGCTGTTGCATTTTCTCTATTTTAATGTAAATCAGGCTTGCTCCCTCTTCCCTCGTGTGATTCAATGCAGTAAATCTTTATAGGAGCTGTCTGAAGATTAATAGCTGTTGTAGAAGAAACTATGTAATAGATCTTTAAATGATGTTTTTGAATTATGAATCACTTCTTATTTTATTATAAAATTGTATATAGCAAAACTAATGAAATACCAATTAAAAAAAATACAGTTGGTTTTTGAATATGTAGCTATTGAACATTCATCCATTCTTTTTGCTTCAGCTTGTTACTGCACCAGGTGTTGCAGAGCTGAAGTGCAAAAGTGGCCTATTTATTATGGTTTCTCTTCATCGCTTAAATTCTTGGTTGGTCCTGTCAAGTTGCTGCTTTCATTGAAGGTACTTCTTTAGACATAGTTCAAATATCTATCTCTATTATTGCACGTGTCTCTGTGGACTTCGAAGACAAACTCCTTACAGTTGCCCTTATGCAACCTGATGCTGCATTTTCACATTTACATCTTGCCATGGATCTTAATCCAGGTTATTAATCTAGTGTTTTATGCTCCATGAAAGGAAGGGTCTTTCGGGCAGTCAGTCATACGTGTTCTTTCTAGCTTGTTTCTCTTTAGAGGCAGTAGACAAAAGAAGGAAGATGCTTAAATGAAAATCAGGGCAAGTTAAAGAATTAGAGCTTCTTCATTGGCAGAACTCGGAGCCTATTGTGCCAGTGAGAAAATACTACTGGAAGAAGGAGGACCATCTTCAGGTATGAATGTGAGAAATAAGAAGGTACTGTAAAAATTAGTAACTAATGATTAATATGCCAACAGTACTTTTACTACATAGAATACTAGTTTGGTTGCAGATAGGAAGAAGTGAAATGCACAGAAGACAGCTAAGTGTTTTTAAGTTGCTGAAAGATTTTCTTTCTGTGTCATAAAAAAGAAGTAAAACTGGATGAAACTATAATATTAGCAATAGTCTAAGTTAGCTTGTGTAGCCCATTGCTCGAGTTTAATGCTAAGCCTGACACAAAAACTCAACCAGTAGACTTCGCCTTTGGAAAGTTCTTATTAAAGAATGTGCAAAGTAGGCTCACTCTTGCTCATTAAGCCACTAGAAGTATACATACTAGAAGTATGTGTACAAGTCATAATTATGCTCCTTTTTATTCTATTGAGTATGCAATTTTCATTCAGTTTTGAAAAAATGGTAATTTCAGAAAGATGCTTCTTGAATGGTTAGATAACAATTACGCTTTCCACTTAGTATATTTTACAGTATAAATAACCTGATTTGCATTGTTCTATATGAGTTTGAAAGATGGGGGTACTAACAGAGATTAGGATTCAGAAGTTGCTCTTGAGGCATTTTTAGCTTCTGCATATGATGACAATTTTGAACTTTTTCACCAAGTCCACTGATTTTGATTAAAGGCTAAGAGATCTCAGAGAGAACTCTTAAATGCTTGAATTATGGGGAGTTCTCTGAAGAGAGAACAGATTTCAGAATACCTCAACTCTGGAAAAAGTGTCCATGTGAATGTACCTTATAAGGCACCAAAGTCAATCAACCAATCAACACAAAAATGTCTTACATATCTTCCCACCAACCGAATTGCATTAGTTCCATTGCTCACAGAATTAATAGTTTTTGTTGAGAAATCAACAGTGCAAGGTTTTGGCATCAGGGGTTTAAAAATATGTATAGAGTTTTTTTAATATAGATTACACATTTTATTGCTAGAAATCATACTACGGATTATGTCTTAAAAAGGTTATGTTGTGTTTTCATGAAAAAAATAATACAAATACTGGGAAAAATAAGTTAAAATGTGTAATGGGCTTGATAAAATTTGGTGAGGTTGTAGTATAACTGTAGATAATTCTATATCCGGTCTCTGAGGCAGTTCCTTGTAGGCTGTTCTATATATTTTCACTTAGATGAAGAAAGCAAGTATCTAATTCTTTGCCAATATACTGACGTTGATTAGAGATAAACAAAATTTGAGTTTAATTAGTTTTAAGAAATATAATAATTGGAAGCCAAAAATTAATGGTGTTTCAGTCCCAATGTTCAGAGTATATAGAAAATGCTGGAACTTTTCTCCAGCATCCCTAACATTGTATACTTACCATGTAAGTACTCTAATCATTTTGCAAAGTGAAACAAAATGTGCATATTCATTTGGGTACATTCATAAGGTGGCATTACATACAGAAAAATGAATACACTGCATTAATTTTTAAAATATGTTTTAAAATTTTGAAATGGTGAATATTAAAATAGATTTACACATACTGCTTTAGTGGTTTTTAGCAGCTGACTGAAGTGATATAAGCCAGTTTTTTTGTTTGATGTCATTCTGTGTTAGTGTGCTGTCTCATGGCTTTCACTGTCAGTTGATTCCCTGTAGCAAATTTCTTACATTCTAGGTTATTTTTTTGAAGAAAATGAACCAACCTATTTCTCAGCGATAACTAACTATATCTCCTGTTGATCATTGATAACAACTCCATGAATTGTAGTATTAATAATTGCTGGTCCTGAACATCGTTGCTGAGAGAGAGTGCGAAAAGTGAGGAGCAGTCGGTGTGTTGTTTAGTCTTGGCCTCCTGCATCATGTCACGTGCTGTCATAGTCCATCGTCGGCCAGTCCAAAACCTTTTCACGCCACTTCTAGCTAACATGAGGGTGCATTGACTTACAAATCTTGGTTGCCAAGTGAACCAGGTTCTTGCATTTGTTTATGAGGGATAGAAACCACTTCTGAAAATCTTTTCGTTTCAGTTCAAATGCGTGGTTGCTGTTCCCTGTGCAGTCCTTTTGCATTTGTATTTGACCTGTCATCTTAAAAGACTGTTCAGGACATGGTAAACCAGTAATGCAGCTGAGATTCAGATGGGCACATTCAGATGAGCACTAGAGCGATGGAGTTAGACATCCTTGTTTGGCTTGCATTTCTCTTATGCACAAACACTGGATTAAATTTGCACAAGTCAATTTTAAGGGTAAAGATATTCCTGCAATTTGCTCACCCTCACCTCTATATATGGGAATTGTTGGAATTAAATATTATTTTATTCTTGGTTTTAGATTTTTTAATGTAAATATTTGCTTAAATATCTGTCTGTTGCCATTTATTGCACTTAAAGATTAACGGATGGGAAAAGAATGAGATACGAACATTCCTAGTTACTACAAAGCACGTAACAGTGTTTTGTGGATAAAACATAACTTGGATTTTTCTGGTATTTGATAGAAAAGCCATGGTTGTTGAGCAAGTGGAGGTGTTTCTTGGAGCTGCCACTTACAGATTAGCAAAAGTTCCTTATTTTCAATTAATAATGAGTAAGTTACAGAATTTGTGTATATTACTGTAAGTGTAATAACATTTATAGATGGACTTGTATCAAATTTTGCACTTTAAGTTAAAGAAGGCCTGTCCTCGAAGACTTGGATGGGATCCTGCAAGGATTTTGGCATTGAAAGATGTTGCGTACATATTTTCTATCTGTTTTTTAGTGTGTTTTTCATTACCTTAAGTGCCAGAGTCAACTCTGTCAGTTAAACAACTCTGTCAGTTTTAGCTTTGAGTGGTGTTTCTCTGTGCTTAATAAAGCAATGTAATAACATTGCTTCTTCCTAAAGCCTTTAGTCAGCTCTTTTAATGTGAGCTTTTCACTATGATGCTTTTGCAGCTTCTTTGGAAGTGAGCTGTGTTGACATGGACAAGCTGCTTTTGCCGTACGAGCCCGTATTTGCTCCACAGTAGTGAGCAAATAATTGTGTAATACAGGAAGCGCCTTATAATATAATTCTGGGTGTGAACTTAAAATTTTCTTCTTTCCTGCTACTGTGAAATTTTTTGCCACAAAATTTGTCAGGGACAGTGGTCCTCAAAGTGATGAAGCTTAGTGCTTTTGTTTGCTGCTCTGTCTGAACAGGCTTCCAGTATCCATTGTGGATACAGGAATTCTGTGCTGTCAAACTGGCACAGTGATAATACATGTCTTTAGAAATTCTCTCTTTCTGTATTGTACATGTCATGCTTCAGTTGTTGCATTTTTTTAAAAAAAGAAATTGTTCTGCGGTGTACTTACATGGCTGCTGTTTTCAGAAGGTGATTTCTTTTTTTTCTTTTCTCTGTGTATATGTAGGAAGGCGGCCTAGAGAGCTGTGCCTCATAACATAATGCATGTAAATTCCCCTGACTTTCTTTATTTATAGTCTGAGTTGATTTGGAAAGAGCTACCAAAATCAGGAATTACAAACAACACAACTGAGATAGATTGAGAATGGAACTTCTGTCAGTCATGGGGCCCTCATTACATTGCGGTAAAAATTGTGTGTTGGTAGACAGTTATGTTAGGGCTGAAATTCTCATGCAGTTGGAATTGTTTCTTCTATATTATAGAGGTGGGAGGATTCAGTTCTTGGAAAGGGCAACTGCAGTCTTATTCTGTAACATAAAAAGAAGAATAATTTGCAAAAGAAAGTCATAATAAATTTTCATTTAATTAGTTTTGCAGAGGAACCAAATATAAGAAAAAACATTGACATTAAAAAAAAGTGTGATTCTAAATTAAGCTCTAAATGAGAATTGCAGTATTGATAAGTTGAACAAAAGCAACTGTCTAAGGAGGATTCAAAAAGCAATGTGTACAATTTATCAGGGTAAAATAGCTTTATGCAAACTTGTTTTGACAAATTAGTTGAAGTGAGCATTATAAATGTTTTTTTAAATTGAGTAAAATGCAAGCCTTCATCTAGGATTTAGTATATCACCTGGAAAAAGGACCAAATAATCTCCATACAATTTTTGATAATATGAATATAATTGCAGAAAGACTAAAACATAACCTTAAAATTAAGTCAGGGAGCTCACAAGAAAAATTAAACAACCAGAACATAAATGAATTAGCAGAAAGGAAGAACTTAAATATGGAGGAATGGAAATTACTAATTCAACTAACACAAGGTTGCTCATTATATTAGTTTTATATTAATGTGAGACTATTGTGTACTGAGTAGTACATATGCTTATTTATTTCAAAAAATTAATCTGATCTGAAGAATTTTCATTGACCTTATGTCCTGATTTATTGCCCGTTGTATTCCTTTAAATGTGAGAATGTACGAGCAGTCTTATGCAAGCCTGCAGTTAAGTTCTCAAGAAAACAGTTTGTTAAACTAAAGCAAGATGTTTTAGTGGTTCATTTTTAAAATGCAGGGACAAGTTAGCACATGGTACGACTTTATTCTTAAGCCAGTGAAACTTTGAATTTATCTTTCTGCCTGAATGTTGCAATGCAGAGTTTACAGCAGAATTCTCTTCTGTGTGCAAGAGTTATTAAAAGTATGATCAAGATTTATGATGAATATAGAGCAAAGTCACGCCTAATTCATGCATATCAGTACAGTCAGATTTTATCCATGACATCAGAGTCTAGATTCTCTGGATCACAAAGGAGAAAAGATTTCTTCATCTACATGATGGACTTAAAAGTTCTTGTGAGATTGTTCCATTTAGAAAGGAGGGAGCAGGAAGATAAAAGGTACTATGCAATACATGATGCAATAATTCAGTGTAATTATTCAAGAAGGAATTTCTTTTGTTGGGGAGATGCAGTATTTTTTTGCTTTCTACAAAGTAGCTACACTTTGTGTTTCTCAAATGTTGTATTATAATCAGCCTATCAAAACATACCAAAGAATCTAAATACGTAACAACACTTGCCGTTCTGGTCCTTAGAGTTTTGGTCTATTTTTTTAAAAGAAAAACCTCGTCAATGTTTGTTATGTGTGGGAGTCCAGGCCTGTCTCCTGCATAGTCCAGTGGATGACATGTTCAGGTGAAGCATCTCAGTTTGCATCCCTAATTTAAAAAGAAATTTTGCAAAATCAAAATTAGATTCCTTATCATATGGATAATTAAGTTCACGGCTGCAGATGACGCATACTCCGCTAAAACAAGACATTTGTGCATGTAACATATCTGAAATACTGCTGTAGTAAAAGGAAGCAATGAAATAACAGCTGCCCTCTGCAACAGAAGAGAAGGTAGCTTGAACTCTTGAAAACAGTAGATATGTGAAACAGTTATTGACGTGATTGAGTAATTGATTGATCAGGTAATAACTATCCTAATTTAAACCTGACAAGGAAATTGGTAGTTGGTATTGTTAAATATCATCTAATGAGGCAGAAAGGGGACAAAAGAGTTGTGTGAGTATGGTATGAGAGTTGCTTTGATAAACAAATGCAATATGGAATGACTGGGAAACAATAAGAGATGATAAAAGGTACAATTTTCTAGTCGTTTTTCAGACTATAAGCATTATGTCTAGCATGTACAATGGAGGAAAATGAGGGAAATTACTGAAGCTAGGAAAACATGGCATTATCCTTTGTTTGCAGTGAGTTTGCATGTGCCCTACATTGTTATTACATCCTAATTATTTTAAATGAGCTCTATAAAAGCATTATGTCATTCCTAAATTTCTTCGGTAGTTTAAGCATCTGGGTTCTGTGAATTTTTTGTGGTCTTTTTGTTCTGTGTTTTTGTTTGTTTTTCTCACATCAGATATGTGGTATTTGCAAATAATTAATTGATTTAACACATTTAACAATGTCAGTATGTAATTTCCACTTCTAGGTAAGTTCTTGCATAGATCCAGCTGTGCATGTTGAAGAGGTTAGAAAAAACCCCACAACAAACTAAATTCACAGATTATTTTCTTTCACTTACTTTATTATTTATTTTTTTTTTTGCCCGCAATGTAAATTCTATGTGCTTGAAATTGAACAGAAGCTAAAATGTGTTTTTCTAAGATAGAATAGTTAGCATGTTATCACACTATAATTTTTTTTGTAACTATTGCTTTGGAAAAATTAGAATTTTGAGTGGTTCTTTTAGTGGTACTCCACTGGGGCTTAATGTAATTAAGAAACATCATTGTGATACAGATAACACTATGTTATAATAGTGGCTGTTACGGAGGTAGAGTATGTTAAAAATAAAGTAGTTAAGCTCCAACCTTATGTTCATAATAGAAAGAATAAATAGTAGGAGGTAGTATGTATGCATGCTATTTTGAAAAAATTACTTGATAATCATGAAAATATGCTCTGATTGCAAAGTTACTGAAGATTTTTATGTGTGTCACAGAACTTTACAATTTGCGTTAAGAAAATTTTTAGAGGCATTATATAGAAATTTGTATGCAGGAAGTATGAGATGTTACTGATACATTTGGGAGGACTCTTACTTCAACGATTCTAACTCTGATCCATAAAGCAGTGAGTTTCTGCTGTGCTGACTTGCATATGTTCTGTAAATATTCAGAAGTAAATGGGGAGTAATCACAGTGCGTATGTAGACATCTTTGTAGGATATGAACATGAAGTGTTTTCTTAGGTCAGTAAAAACACCTGGCAGATAAAGTACCATTAAGATACTGTTGAATACTTACAAAGTGAGCTCTTTATACTTCAGTTTAGATTCCTAGGATTTTTGTACCGATAAAGTGATGCTAAGTACCTCTAGGGGCTGTCAATGCTGAGCATAAAGCCAGCTGATGCCTCTCCAGCCAGCTGCCATTTTCAGAACTGCTGGGCAGATGAATGTCCTTTGACTCTTGCCCCATTTCAGAATATACAAAGCTTACATGAAAGCTTCAAGATGCCTCTACAAACTTAAAAACAGGAGAATAGTCCTCTCATAAGGTTATGTCTTACTGTGTGAAAGATCAGCATTGCTGTCACTGTTATTTTCTCCTTTCCTCTGTCTGAATTTTTAAGAATTAACGACAGGTGCCTGGTTTGTGCTGGATTTGTTGCCGCGCCGAGGCACTGCATGTGTTCTGCATGAAGGCGGCGGCGCTGTTGCCACATTCCTTAGTCACTACGAACCTTAGGCATAAACAAAGTGCTGCCATGCATATGTGAAACATTTGGGCAGAGCAGCAGAATCACAGAATCATTTAGGTTGGAAAAAAACTTTAAGATCATTGAGTCCAACTGTTAACCTAGCACTGCCAAGTCCACCATTAATCTATGTCCCTAAGTGCCACATCTGCATGTATTTCAAATACCTCCAGGGATGGTGACTCATCCACTTCTCTGGGCAGCCTGTGCCAATGCTTGACAACTGTTTCGGTGAATAAATTTTTCCTAATATCTAGTCTAAACCTCTTCTGGTGCAACTTGAGGCCATTTCCTCTCGTCCTATCACTAGTTACTTGGGAGAAGAGGCCAACAACCTTGTCTCCACAACCCCCTTTCAGGTAGTTGTAGAGAGCGATAAGGTCTCCCCTAAGCCTCCTCTTCTCCAGAGTCAACAACCCCAGTTCCCTCAGCCGCTCCTCATAACACTTGTGCTCCAGACCCTTCACCAGCTTCGTTGCTGTTATCTGGACATGCTGCAGCACCTCATTGTCTTTCTTGTAGTGAGGGGCCCAAAACAGAACACAGTATTTGAGGTGGGGCCTCGATCAGTGCTGAGTACAGAGGGATGATTGCTTCGCTAGTCCTGCTGGCCACGCTATTTCTGATACAGGCCAGGATGCTGTTGGCCTTCTTGGCCACCTGGGCACACAGTTGGTTCATGTTCAGTCGGCTGTCAACCAGCATCTCCAGGTCCTTTTCCACCGGGCAGCTCTCCAGCCACTCCTCCCCAAGCCTGTAGCATTGCTTGGGGTTTTGTGACCCAAGTGCAGGACCTTTCACTGAGCCTGGTTGAACCTCATACAGTTGGCCTTGGCCCATAGATCCAGCCTGTCCAGATCCATCTGTAGAGCCTTCCTACCCTCCAGTAGATCAGCACTCCCACCCTATTTGGTGCCCACTGCAAACTTACTGAGGGTGCACTTGATCCTCTCATCCAGATCATTGACAAAGAAGAACTGGCCGCAAAACTGAGCCCTGGGGAACACCACTGGTGACTGGCCGCCACCAGCTGGCTTTAACTCCATTCACCACAACTCTTTGCACCTAGCCGTCCAGCCAGTTTTTTTTACCCAGTGAAGAGTACACTTGTCCAAGCCAGTTTCTCCAGAATGCTGTGGGAAATGGCATCAAAGGTTTGACTAAAGGCTAGGTAGACAATATCCACAGCCTTTCCCTCATCCACTAAGTGCGTCACCTGGTCGTAGGAGATCAGATTAGTCAAGGAGGACCTGCCTTTCATAAACCCATGCTGACTGAACCTGATTGCCTGGTTGTCCTGTACGTGCTGCTTGATGGCACTCAAGATGATCTGCTCCATGACCTTTCCCTGGCACCGAGGTCAGACTGACAGGCCTGTACTTCCTACCGAGGTCAGACTGACAGGCCTGTAGTTCCTGAGATCCTCCTTCCTGGCCTTCTTGTAGATGGGTGTCACATTTGCTAACCTCCAGTCAACTGGGACCTCCCCAGTTAGCCAGGACTGCTGATAAATGATGGAAGGTGTCTTGCTGAGCACTTCCGCCAGCTCCTTCAGTACCCTTGGGTGGATCTGATGTGCGTGTCTAAGTTGCTGTAGGAGGTTGATAACCATTTCCCCATGGGTTATGGGGGCTTCATTCTGCTCCCCTTCCGTGTCTTCCAGCTGAGGGGGCTGGGTACCTGGAGAACAGCTGGTCTTACTATTAAAGACTGCATCAAAGAAGGTGTAAAGTACCTCAACCTTTTCCTCATCCTTTGTCACTATGTTTTTCCCCATGTCCAGTAAAGATTCTCTTTAGCCCTCCTTTTGTTGCTAATGTACTTACAGAAACGATTTTTATCGTCTTTTATCCAGATTAAGTTCTAGCTTGACTTTGGCCCTTCTAATTTTCTCCCTGCATAACCTCATGACACCCTTATAATCCTCCTGAGTTGCCTGCCCGTTCTTTTAAAGGTCACAAACTCTCCTTTTTTCCCCTGAGTTTCAGCCAAAGCTCTCTGTTCAGTCACGATGGTCGTCTTCTCTGCTGGCTTGTCTGTTGTCACATGGAGACAGCCTGTACCTGTGCCTTTAAGATTTTCTTCTTGAAGAATGTCTAGCCTTCCTTGACTCCTTTGCATTTCAGGACTGCCTCCCAAGGGCTTCCGTCAGGCCAGAGTCTGCTCTCTGGAAGTCGCAAGGCGGCAGTTTTGCTGACCTCCCTCCTTACTTCTCCAAGAATCGAGAACTCTCTCATTTCATGATCGCTATGCCCAAGACAGCCTCCAACGATCACATCACCCATAAGTCCTTCTCTGTTCACAAACAACAGGTCCAGCGGGGTGCCTTCCCTAGTTGGCTCGCTCACCAGCCGCATCAGGAGGATATCTCCCACACACTCCAGGAACCTCCTGGACTGTTTTCTCTCTGCTGTGTTGCATTTCCAGCAGGCATCTGGTAAGTTGAAATCCCCGCCAAGAGCAAGGGCTAGTGATTATGAGACTTCTCCCAGCTGCTTATAGAATATTTCATCTGCCTTTTCATCCTGGTTGGCTGGTCTGTAACAGACTCTGATCTACCTGCTTTGTTGGACTTCCGCCAATACTTTCCCATAAACGCTCAACTGTCACCATCATCAAGCTCTAGATAGTCCAAACTCTCCCTGACATACAGGGCTACCCCACCGCCCCTCCTTCCATGCCTATCCCTTATGAAGAGTTTATGGCCATCCATTGCAGCATTCCAGTTGTGCGAGTCATCCTGCTGTGTTTCTGTGATGGCAACTGTATCATAGTTTTCCCGCTGAACAATGGCAGGAAAGAGCTCATGAGTTTTATTTACTCCTGTGGTTAGACCGCTATGGGATGTGGGTTTTGGTATTGCTTCTTTAAAAGAGCCATGGAAGTGCAAGAGAAGGGTATTACTGTAAAATGAATTGTGCTTACTTGTGTAGCATACCATATATGTGAATTTTAATGGATGTATTCATGCAAAAGAAAAAGAGGATGTTCGTAGAAAAGTGAAGCAACTCAAGTAATGAAACACATGCTCAAATACACACATCACTGGGAATTACATGAATGAGGGAGAAATTATGGTGATATATCAGTTACTTCCGTCAGCTCTTGGTCAGAGACGATTCTCTTTTATCAATGCATATTTTCAGAGATAATGACATCTCTTGAACCAATCAGTTCCTGTTGCCACTGGAGCACTTAGCTCCTCTTAGCACTCTGTGGAACCATCAGATCAGATCAAGTGAATTAATCTGTGACATGCACAGTAAAGAACAGCAGCATTTGTCATCTCTAAGGTCATCCCTCACAGCAGTGTTCTCAAAGCTGCAGTCCCTTCTCATAGCAGGACTTTCCACTAAATAAGTGACCTTGAAGGCCCGTATGTTCCTCCTTTATTTGTTTCAGATGTATAGCTTTCAGAGCACATAATAATGAGGATTGTACAGAAGCGGCACTGAAAAATACTATGGTAGTGATGGCATTGCAGAACAGACTGCTAAGAATAGCTAGGAGGTGGGTTGTTTTGGGGTTTTTTTTTGTTGTGGTTTTGGTTTTTACATTTGGAATGGAATGTCCTGTTGGAACATGAAATTTTTGAATTGGAGGTTGGAAAATTCAGGCCATAGGTAAAATGACCTATTTTCCAGAATTGCAACAGTAGAAGAAAAAACACCACCACAATTTTCTGGGTACGGTAGAAATCACCATAGGTAGGTTAGCTGACTTTGGAGGAAGCTAATATACTAGAATTCCTGAAAATAATGCTAGCTAGTTAAATAAGCAGAACTGACATTGACTTGAAAAGACCATGAATTTATCACCTGCTCTCTAGGAAAATTTTATATTCCTTTGCTCAACCTTGTAGCTAGGGAAGCTTTTGATTAATGCACATCTGTGAATATAGGTGAAACTCAACAGAGCTGATAACTCTCTTGACTAGTAATGATACCTTACATGATTGTTTTTATAGCAATACCTATCTATATAACAATACAGTTATATTTTTGGTCAAGGTCTGTCAGGTGATTTGCTACTCTAATGTCAAACATTTGAATACTAGTTCAGTATCTTCTAAGTAGGTAATGTCAAAGTAGCAGACTTGTAATCAATCTGAATTGAACAAATTAGCAAAATGTCATTAAGTGTCCCTTGACAGAACTTAAAATTTACTTAAAACCACCTCCAAAACCCAAGATTAGATTGTGCCAATTTTTATGGTATAGGCTTTAAACAACACATTGCATTTCTGTGTGCTTTATTTGATTCCTGGTTTTGGGTGTGGGTTGTTGTGGGTTTTTTTTATAAAGACAAACAGTCTCTTTGACATTTATGAGCTTTTTATTGGGGCTCTTAACAGGTTGATTGTAGTTTGACTGTTGCATTTTCCAGGTCTGTGTTTTCACCCCCAGTTGAGTGCAGAGGGATAAGAAGTAATATAAAATAAATTGTTCTTTAATTTGTACTTCTCTTTGGCTCTCATATTTCAGTGATGTATGAAGCACTGTGGCCGTTGGTATAGCTGTAGCCTGAATTTAACAAAATATTCAAGTAGTTGCTCTAAACCTGATGGAGGTGCTTGTATTCTGCAAAACCCTGAAACATGGTCTTAAGTTGTTACTCTGTTCATGAATTAACTGTTGTTCGTATGCTGAATAGATTTTGATATAAAGACTGGCAGCAATTGCAGTTGTAACGAATGGATATATTATTTTCAGTGGGCTGGTGCTGTACGGGAAAATGATAATGAAAACAAATTGAGAAGGAATAGTGCCTCAACCTCAATGGATGGAGTCACTGTCATGCTTAAAGGAAGTAAATGGAGCTTGTTTATTTTGTAAGAACTTGGAAAGGGACATAGTTGGCAAAGGATTG
>NW_010523887.1:48449-63252 GCF_000687285.1 Phaethon lepturus | reverse complement strand
TCCCTACACTGATAATGGCAGTTGAAAAACCTTGCACTGAGGCACCTACATCAGAGTCCTTCATTGGCTGAAATATGAACAGTGCAAGTGTTTTAGTAAGACTAAAACTAACTTACTTTCTTATTCATGAGCTTCTTAGACCTTTATTATATGTAATTATGGACTGTCTTCAGTAGTACAGGCAGCTTAGATTAGGCTCCCTGCCATGATGTTGAGGGACATTCCTTTACTGCGTAATGTTTTGCAGGTTCGTAATGGTTCATTCCTCATGTGCTACATCAAAGGAAATAATCTTACATGGTGTACATTAGTTTAAAGTTAAATATTTTGGAGGTTTGTTTGAGTCAAGACACTTAATACTTCCTTATTTTTCCAAAGCCGCCTTGCTAGGACTAAGCAGGCAGAGAATGAAGGCTGCAAATATCAATTTTGTATTCACAGCAGGATTTGCTTGGCCCTAGCGCAGGGTTCTAGGCCAAACGGCCAACAGCAGTCTGAAAGAAACTATATACATCAAAGAATTTACATCTGTAAAGGCAGGTCAATTTTTTTTAAAAAGTAACTTTGAGGTATAAATTAAATTCTGGTTCTGGGTTTGACATTTCAACCATATGATCCATGTCTTGGGCAATGCCAAAATCACTCAGTCCACACAGAATAGAAGGAAGGAGGGAAATAGTGCCTAAAGTCTGTGCTCTGCTGTCCGCCAAACTCTATGTTGATATGTAGTTGCTCCCCTGGGTTGGTATTTTTCCCTGTATCAAGCTTGCCCAGTCTGCTTAGCGTCACTTCTTGCTGAGCCCTGGGCATAGATGTAATTGATGATGCTCAGCCTTTTGCAATTAGATGTTAGATGTCACTAAGTATGACATGTCCAAGAGGCAGTATTCCGTCAGTACCTGCTGTTGAATCCAGCCACATAATGAATCTTTTACTTCATTAGTGGTTATTCAAACAGTTGTGAATTAATGTATTTTTCAATACTGTTGTTTAAATACCATACTGTTGGCATACAGAACAATGCTTGTGACTTAATAATTGTGTTTGTGATTTTGCTTTGATACGACTGGGTTCACCTGTGTAGAGCCATTTCATAAAGCAAACAAAGCTTATGTTTGGCCACATGAACCTCAGTTGTTTATACATACAATTTTAAAATTAGATCAGAGTTGGCCTTCAAGTACTCCTTAGGTTGTCTTCTCCCAGTTAAGGTGTAACAACATCAAGTGATTCCTGTCTCTTTGTATCTTTATAGCTACAAAATTAGCAGCATGCACTGTTCCCAGTGCACACCTGCCTTTGCTGAGCTGCTACAGTATATCTGAATGCCATTGATAAACCTAGGTATAATTGACGTCTGTCTTCTTTCTGTTATTTCATGAGTTGAATTAGCAAGTGTTCATATATCCTCACTATTGATTTCTCACAGGTGAAGTTCCGCAACAAAGCCGGCACTAAGTACGTGATGAAATGGAAAGAATGGTTAAATAAAGGAAAAAGCATCTAGGTGGCAGGCCTGAATCAAGTAGTAGCTGCTGGTGCTTTTTTAAGGGTCTGATCGACAGAATCTGATTTTTGACCCATCTTTGCTGAGGAAGGCAAACAGAAATCCTCATGATGTGAGAGTCAAGTAGTGACGGTATTAATTATCAAGCTATCAATTGAAACTAAAAATTATCAAGCTATCAAACTATGACAGCTATCAACTAGAAACTGGTTACTGAGTTAAGTGAGCAAAATCTTCATCACTTCTGCTGAATTTTACAAAGTGGTCAATCCATGTATCTTGCTGAGCTTATTTTTCTCTACATGGTTTTAAAATGCGCTTGTCCAGAAAGGTTCAAGAAGGAAATCAAAAGGACTACATGAAATAAAATAACTTTTCTGTTTGAGCTGCATGTAAAAGAATTCACCCTCACCCTTCTCGTCAGGCATTTGTTCCATTTACACATGCAAAATGACTGTGTGAATTACCAAGAAAAATGACATGAAGTCCTACATTTAAAGTAGTATTTCTCTTTTTTTTTATGAAAACATTCTTTTACCTTACAGAAGGACATTAGTGCCCAGTTTCCAATGCTGGTCATGCATGGTCATGGACTCCCAGGAATCCATGAGTGCCAGATTTCTAACTCTTCTCTGAAAACAGAACAGCTGATTTGCTCTGCTGCTTTTCAGGAGGAGCATATGCACAACATAAAAACCAGAACGTTCTATCATGGCCAGGGAAGCATAAGGTCATCATTGACTATATGGCCCTTTGGGGACTTGACTGTTTTCCTTTTGGTTATGTATCCTGCTACACTGCTTATCACACTGTAAACTAGCCTACCTTTTCTGAAACTTTTCCAACTATGTTTGTTCCTAGATAGGAGAATAATTCTGATAAGGATATGTATTTTGTAATGCCTGCTTCCTTCCTTGATTCTGAGCTTGTTGGCACTCCTTTAAAAGAAGACTCAAGTAGTAGCCCTCAGGCACATCCTGCCAAGCCTTAAACACTACTGTGTGTCACCATCTTACAAGGATACTGACATCCCTTTAAAGTGGGCCATGAAGGAGATCCCACAACTCCTTTCGCCTGTACTTTTAAAATACGAAGCTCTACCAAGAAATCAAAGTGTTATTGGAGATTTAGTCTCTGAACTGCCAGTTTTCCTTTATGACTTAGCTTCTTAGGAAAATCCCCTCTTTCCTGTGAGGCGCTACAGCAAATGGCAACCAGCTTGCCATTCTCACTTGTCCCTCTGGGCCATTGGTGTCCCAAGCTCCGACACCCTGCAACATGAATGCTGCACCACTTCATCTGGTTCCTGGGGCGTGGCAGAACAGGATGAGGCTCTCTGTTCGGCTCAGCCAGCTCTTCCTGCTCTCCCTGCCATTCACCTACTTGCCAAACACAGACTAGACAACTGTCTTGAAATCTCCAGCCATGCACTGCATAGGCTGCTATGTTTGACAGAGCTTACAGAGCAATGTTGCATATCCAAAGAAAAAGGAATGCTATTCTTAAAGCCCTAATAACTAGGAGATGCTCGTTTTCTAAAACACCACTCAGACGGGGCATCCATATCCTGTTTTCTTGACTCAAGCAGTTGCTGTGTTCAAGCATTTTCTCTTTCCAACCTTCCATCCGTTCCTGTGTGAATTCAAACAGGACGTAAGTCAAGGTAGCGTTGATTGCGCGTGCTCTGGCAAAACATGTTAGATTTTAACGCTGAGGATAGTATTCTTCCCTAAAGTGCTAGACCAACTTACTGTCTTCAATACTTTAATGAGATATGCATTGTATTTGGTTTTTTTTAATGCAAGAAACAGTGAGCGAATAACCTTTGTGGCATGATTAGAAATAGTGTTATAGTTCATGTTGTGATATTGGACGGAGAAGCATTAAGTATTGCTTACCTAATAATAACTGGCAGACCTTCTGTTGCTGTATTTTATGTCTGTTTTTCGGTCAAACTGAAAACAAAATTGAGGTCTTTTCTACAAATATCCACAAATACCTACATTTCCTGCAAATATGAAGATGAAACTTCAATTGAATTTCAATGGCCTCACTTTTTTTTTTTTTTTTTTTAAAGGAGGATTTGGTCTATTCTTTGTAATAAGAATTACTTTAAAAAAAAAAAGAAAAAGGAAAAAAAAACCCCGCCTACTTTAAAGGATTAGGTTTCTGGGTAGAACATAGGTTAATATCGTGTATTCAAATAAACTAATTTTCTATGGTCCATGAGCTTTTGCATTAAAAATTAAATCATCGCCTCTATTTCATCAGTCGCTACTCTGTTGTGTCTAAGATTATCTCATTTTATTAAAGAAATGTCTGTGTGTATGTGAAGGTTTGTATGCATAGTCACCTAATTTTGTTAGCAATAACTTTACATTGAAATGATCAAGAGAATTTTCTTTATTCTTTCTGGAGCATTACAATCAAATGTGCTCAAGTTAATATTTGTGTATCGTGCATTTTCTCATACCTACAAAGATTATTTCTACTTTTTTTTCCCCAAAACTAATTTCAGGGAACTTTGGTTCTCTCAGTAGACAGAATGACCTTATTTTGGAACCTTCAAATAGATAATATATTAAAAAGAAAATAGGTATTACTGTAGATACAACGTAAACTCACTTTCAATCCTAAAAATAGTTGCTGTATATACTGAATGAAGATTGACTAGTATGGTAGTATTTCTTTAAGGTTATTGTGAAGAGTAAGGATGTATGAAAATGATTCACCAGGGCTGCTGCTTGTCTCCAGGTTCTATAACAGGGAGATGATCTCAGTCTGCCTTCATGCTGTTAAAATGATGCATAAGCCTACCAGCATTCTCAAATGATGGAGTATTATTGCAGCCTCTTAAAAGTTGGGCACTGAGATAATTTGGCTGATGTTGGAAAAAGAATGTACCATAACCCCTGTGGCTCAACTTTCATTGAATAAATATGGCATGCTGCTGCTTTTGTTCTCCTTGTGTATGGAAGAACAATTAACATGTCAAAAAAGAAGAATCACAGAATGTTCTGGCTCCTTCCTGTAAAAGTGCAATTCCACACTGAGCTGAGTTTTTGAAGTTATTGAGCAAGATTCAAGGTTTTATCTCCAAAATATCAGAGGTAGTCAGTCATGCTTCTTATGGAAAGATGTTACTGAAGTTGGAAGAACTAATGAATACCGTGTTACTTTAGCACTTATCATATGTTTTAAGAGTAGGACGTATTTTTATTGCTAGATGTAAAAGGATCTGCAATATGATTGCAGCAGTAGAGTTGTAAAAAAAATGGGTTTTGCATAGAGGTAGGAGACGGCTATGATCATATTTTCCTTTTGTTTTAATTAAATCAAATAAAAATAAGCTTTATCAGTTGTCCACAATAACTTGTTGTGGGGGTTTGCTGATGAGCTGAAGATTTCCATTTTTCTCTGTGGCTGTAGGAGAAATATTATGAGAGATATTGAAACCTTTTTAAGACTTGATTACAGATTTACATATTTTCAGGCTCTTGGCAGTTATGACCTTAACTGATTTTTTAAAGTAGGAAACTACACCTTCTTTCTGTGTTTTCTCTCTATTTTTTCTTTTGTTAGCCCCTTACACTTATTGCTGAAGTAACTTTGCTTATGTGTCCAGCAGTATAAAAAAAGCTATAGTGACATATAACTATTTATAGTTTCTAGAAAAGTCTGATCTTTCTATATCGTAGTCTGAAATTTGCATGAGAGAAGCTGTGAAGACCAAATTCATTAGATGTTTCTATTGAAAAACTGGTGTTAATTTTTGCGTGGATGTTTCTGACTGTGGAAAAATTCTGCATTTCTGACAGTGGTATGGAAACTTAAATTCAGTGAAACGCAAAATCAATAAAAAGCAACTTCTATAATTTCTAATTCTTCAAGTCAGAATGAACAGTAGTTCTTCTTAAGGTTGTTTGGATTTTATTCTCTGTAAACGAGGTACAGCTTGCCGATACCAAAATAGGGATTGGAAGCGAAGTGGTAATGGATGAGAAGCAGGCACAGGTTCATATTAGTATATGTTTTGCAGAAGGCAAGTGAATTAGCCTGGTTTTCATTATTTGAGCTTCCTTAAAACAATTTGCAAATAAAATGGTTGCATAATGCCCTATTTTGTAAAAAATAGGAAATAAAAAATCTTAGAATTTGCAAAAAGGCAATAAATAGTAGGTTGCAGGCTGCAGTTACTAAATATTTATTGCATCTTTAATCTGTGCAAAATGCTAACAATATTTAATTTAGCAGAACAGCAGTCTTTTAAGACAGTATTTCAAGTAGAGTTTATGTATTTTTGTAGCATACTCCTTTCTTTGATAACACCTCTCTGTCTTGAAGCATATTTTCTAAATCATTTAGGAGTTCAAAGGCAGTTTTCCTCTGAAAGACATGATAAGATTTTTTTCTAACCTTTATTTCTACTTGTGTTTCACAGGAGAACCATGAGAATCATAGTTTCAGTAAATCAGAACATAAATTTTAACACTTAACATGATTCATCTATCTTCAGAAAGGTTTGTTACTTCTTAAGGGTTTTCTTAGTGCAAGTGCAACATACAGGTGACTGCAGATTGCCTTTGTCTGAGGCTGTACATTGTATCTTGCTCCTGGTGGAGCTGAAGTGCTTAGTGCCATGAAAAGAGCAAGAGATAGGCGAGCCCTTAGTTTATATTGTGCTGTCACTGAAAAAAAACCCAAGATAAATATGTGCCTTTGTACTGATAAGAAAGTGTCTATAATATGTACTCAATCTTGCTATGATGTACCCTGCTTATTAGGTCTTACCCTTTCTCCGGCCTGACTGCAATTCTGAAATCCAGTAGTTTTTTTTAAGATGAATTGGGTAATTCTGAATTCCTGTGGCAATATCATAACTTCTGTTTTGTGAGGAAATATTTCCCATTGTACTGTGTTTCAATCTGAGGAAGAACGAGAGATGATGTAATCATGCTGGATAAGAAATTATTTCATCTTCTTGTAGTAGCATCCTTTTCTGCATCACATGTATGGTAAAATTCAGGTTCTGGAGTCTCCAAAATACAAAGTGTTGTGAGATACTGTGATCAAATGCTGTAGATTCGCTGCTGTGTCAACCACCTTGTATCCAGATGGGTATACTTTAAGACTGCGATACAGCGCTTCAGAACAGCTTCATGTTTCCCCTATGTCCTGCCATGCTAATTGTTTCTGCAGTTCATAGTGATAACTTTTTTTTACCTGCTTAGCAGTCTTTGACAGTCCTGGTAGGTTTGTGCCACTCATCCAAACTGTTGTTCTGAAATGTAGACTGAAAACCTCCAACCTCAGAGCTGTGACTCAGAGTGTTGTGCTTTGCAAGAGTTGAGGTTTTGCCTCTTAATTTCTAGATGAATGTAGATTCCTAAGAGCTTCCGCTAAAGTCTGATCACGAATTTCTGCTTCACTGGATTTCTTGACTTAAGTATTTCCCACCCTTGATTGCTTGGAGGGCAAATCTTGCAGCTGCTGGCACTGATGGGTTTCTAAATATAGGGAAATCTTGCTGCAGGAAATTTTGACACAGATCTGATAAAAGAAAAGGTGAGAAACTCCTCTCTGTTACCAGAAAGTGGCAGTTGACGGTCAATTTTATGTGGGTTTCTGTAATTTATCTAGCTGCTACAACTTAGATGAAAGATTAAATTTACGCTTTTCTGCGTAGATCTCAAGTAATCAGTCTTTGGGTGAGGAATTACAGCAGATCTGTAGAATTAGTATTTATCTTTTCACCTTTGATCAAGGTGGGCTGCTAAGTAGCATTGTAATTCCTCTCTGGTTCAAACAGTGAGTAAGACTAGTGATGACGCTTTTCCATTTTTCCCGTAAGATCTTGCACGGTTGCATGGCACCTGGTGCTCACTTTTAGGGTGGACCCCTGTGTCATCTGTTCTCATTCTCCACAAAGCTTTAACTCTGCATGAGTCAGTTGTTGACAACTTTTTCCTCAGCGTGGTTTTTCCCTTCAGTTGAAGTCACTGCCCTTGCAGCAAATGTCTGTGGGGCTAACATTGCAGAAATGTTTAGTTAAGTGTGAAGTCATTACCCCAACATGATAATTTGACAATCTGTCATGGCAGGAGAAAATCTTCTGCGCTAGCCCCAGTGGCTATGTTACATCATGTGAAACATGCCCTTCATACTGCGGCTGCTTCTCCATGTTTCAGAAGTCTTGTTTTGCAAGTGAGCAACACAGCATTTATTCACAAAGAGTAGACCAGAATTAAATTCAGATGGCTTATATATAGAAAACCACAATCAGGGGTTACTTTAGCCATGTCACAGGTTGGAAGCTTGATTACAGTTATTCTGTACTTAACTGTGAAACGTCATCCCATTATTTTTCTTGTATGATGGAAACGTAAAAATAAATACATGAGCAGCTAAGTATACGAGGACAGAAAAATATTCAAAAATAAGCCTATTGCATGAGGACTAGAACCTTCTTCTTCCTGGGCAAAGGAACTGTGAAAGCAGTATTTTCTTCTGTTCCCTGCTTTAGGGGACACTTGGAACAGTTCACAACCAGATTTTCAAACAGACACTTTTGAATAAGGAGCTTTGAAGCAGCTTGCTGTAATGGATCAGTGCAAATTAACCACTTTCTGGGAACATTTAACACAAAGTGTACTTTAAGGGTTTGGAATGTAATGTAGTCTGAATTGGTGCTCAGGACAATTGTGATGTGTGTGGCCTTATGAAAAGTAGCCTTAATCAGAAAGAAGTGTCAATTCTCTGGGATATGACTAGGATGAGAACTAGAAGATGAGGGTTATGGTAAGCACTGAGGAGCTGCCACTGTTATAAAAGCTGAAAACCCAGGCACGAGTTGGTTTTTTGGCTTCAGAGTTAAAGCCTGAAGTTTGCTATCATTTAAAGCTCATTAGAAATGAGTGTTAAAAACTCTGGTAGCTGTGATCTATGTGTTGCTACTCAGGAAGAGTACAGCCAAGTTTAAAAAAGTTATTGGAATGTTTGATGAGAATGTTGGAGACTATTTAAACGCGGTCCTTCACTAAATTGTTTGTTTCCTGGCTTTTAAATGTCATTTTCTTTTTGAACAATAGAACAAGCTATTTTATATTTTAACTTCAATGTTAATTCTTGATTTTATTTTTTTTAATTACATTGATACATGTCTTTTAGTAGTATATTTTGCTTTCAGTCCCTAATGCGGTTTCATTTGTTGGAGAGTAAGGTACATTCTGTCTAAAAAGAAGTGTAATACCCTTATAATTGAAATAATAATACACACTAGAGGAGCAAGACTCATGGAATTGGTGTTATCCAGGGTGTTTTCTGCCACAAATTTCTGTATTTGTGAGTTTATATTTTTAGAGAGAAATAAAAGGCTTCTCACATTTGCAGGGAAAGGAGGAAAAAGATGTGTCTTAATGTCCATAAATACATATATATGAAAGACTCAAACTAGTGACAAGCATTGTGAATAAACTTCTAAGTAAAGCTTAAAATCAGACAGTAATGAGTGCTACCATTATTCCCTTCACATTGCCTTTTATCTTCATTTTTTTGTCCTCTGCCAGAAATGTTTGGTATGTAATACCAGATCTTAATGATTTATTGTTAGATAAAACTCTTTAATGTCAATAATGGTTGACGGTTTGTCATGACTGCAAAAGGAATGCTACCATCTTTGATTTAGTCACAATTTTGATCTGCTTCCTTTTTTGAAATTTTTTCCCGAAACACCATGCAGTCCTTTCTGTGTATTTTTTTCACCCCCAGGAACAAATGTTTCGGTGTTCCTTTTGCTGTTGCAAAGATCAATGCCAGAAGCCTGATGCTCATGAGCAATCCTATTATAGCAAACCAATATTCACATACACTGCAAGAAAACAGTTTAGCAAAGAAACAGATTTAAGTTTAAGGCTTGCAAAGAATTACCACAAACAGCATAGGAAAAAATCATTTTTTGGAAAACAATTACAAGTATCATGAAATTATCCCTTTGATGTGATTTAAACATGCCTTTGTGTCTGTAATCAGTATACATTTAATTTTGATGAGCTACTTGCAAATAAATTTATGAATGGTAGAAACGAGGATGCTTTTTTCAGTCACTTGTGTCAATTCCAGGGTAATTGGTTGGTTCTTCAGAGAACTTGTGGGAAAAACATGGGAGTACTGTTATCATTTGACTATGCTTTTGTATTTTCTTACTGTAAAGTACCCATAATTCAGCGAAAGTTGCAGGCTCTAACCACAAAGATTATTTAATGCTCAAGAGCCACTAAAAGCAAGGTCAAAATGCTACTGTGTGGACTAGGTGGAAGTGTCAGCTACAAGCTGTGTGAAAGCTGAAGAAGAAAGTGAAATGAAATGTATGCTAAACAGATCCTCTTACTGCATGTGGTGTGCTCATGTTGATGGAATGAATGTATTAAGCAATGAGACAAGATATATATATATATGTATATGAACTAACATGTATCTTTATTTTTACTAGCTGTTGTGCTGTTTTGTGAAAGCTATGGTTAATACAGCTAAAAAGAGAAAATTATGCATCTCATCTTTAAATCCATTCTGCTCCTTGAAGGCAGACAGGCAGAAAATGTTGAGGTGTGAGGTGCTTGTGTGCATGCAGTACAGCAAGAGCATTTTGGGTAAAGCTTACAAATCCGGACAGATATTCTTCTTTTAATCTAAGCTACTGCATTTGGTGGAGGCGGGAGGTGTGTATGTTGCACAGCAGATGACCATAATAAAGTGCCAGCATTTTTGTCCTTACTTTTATCTGTTTAAGCCAGAGCATTAATGTTATTTTAATACAGTGTTCTGTGGTTGAATGTTCTATTACAAATGCAAGTTGAAATACACTGTGATGTAGTGTTCAAGAATTTGAAATGGATGGATAAGTTTGAGTACTCAGAAATAATCTTTCTTCTGTTCTGAGTTTGAGAAGAATACTGTTAAACAAGGCTTTCATTAGCTGTTAGTTAATTTGGGACAAAATACTGCACTTAATATTTCGTAAATGGAAATAAAGGTGTCTCATGCTGATCGATTTCATTTCCCTCATACATTTTGCCCATTGCTCAAGCTGCGGCATTTTTTATATCAGCTAATTAGGGTCCTTCTGTGTAGATGGACAGCCAAAGTGACTCAGCAGGGCAGAGTTAAATTACTTCTGTCCATCCTGCTATGCTTGTTAGCAAGTCATGAATATCCTGATACTGGGGTTTTTTTTCATTGGGTATGTTTCAGTATTTTCTTGAGAGAAATTCATGGACTAAGAATTAGCCTACAAGAAGGTTTGAGATACGTTGAAGGTGATCATCTTTTTCCTTGGGAATATCTTGTAACCTAGCATTTTGCCTAAAATGTTTCATGTTCTAATACCTACAGTGACTCATCAAAGCATGACAGCTTTGTACAAAACTTCTTTGCAAGTGTTTGCCATGTGAAGACCTTTGCCGTAGCAAAAAATCTGTATTTCCTAACTGTTGAAAAAGATGATCTGTTACAGAGTTGTTAATACTGGAAAATGTTTGAGATTGATTACACTGGTCATTCTTGTCTATGTTAGTGACTCTGGGAAAAGAACAGGTTTTATTAGGAACATAGCTAAGTAGATGCATCTTGGGGACAAAACTGGTACAGTGTTTTTGTATTAAGCATAAACATAGTTTACATAGACAAACTGGTTGTAGAAACCAAGCAGTAGAGGCCATGCTGTTCATTTATTTTTCATGCAAGGTTTTTGTGATTTTGCATTGTATTTTTCTTCAGCATTCATCTAAGAACCTTCTGACATCATGGACACTAATCGTTCAGTAAGCAGCAGCTGTTCCAAATGATTACTACTCCAAGAATGTTATTTTATATTTACCATTTCTTCCTGGATCTTGATAGCTAAGGAATTATGCTGTTTTCTAAGCAGTCTTCTTGATTCTCCATGTATTACTTGAAATATCAGTTGGGTAAGGAAAACTGTAATGGTGCCTCAGATATTTCACTGCACTGATATTAGATTGTTTGTGGGCCATGGTAGCAACAGTAGACCTCTCTGACTCTGAATTTCCTGTTCACTTCAATTAGGCAGAGATGTGAGGTTAGCTGGTGCTAAATTAGGGGGCATGGTGGCGTTGGGTTAACGGTTGGACTTGATGATCTTGAAGGTCCTTTCCAACGTTAGTGATTCTGTGATTCTGTAATTGAGTAAGCACTGGTCCTCAGCATACAGCTCCCTGTGAAAAATCACGTTCTGCTGTTGGGATCTTAGTACACCAAAGAATTTTTTTGAGTTGAAATTGTTCTGTTTTTTTCAAGTATGACTCAGTAAATCTCCAAAGCAGATGTGTATAATACTCACCCATATACGCATACAGGCCTATCTGTTAACCAGCATTTGCATAATGTTTGTATTTTCAAGGTCTACTTGATGATCTTTTAAGATGATGAGGGGTTTTATTTTAAACTAAATGTAAAGCCACCTTAAACTACAAGCATGAAACGTTTAATCATACTGAAATGTCTGGTATGATAGATTCTGCAGGCATAAAACACATCTGCGTGGATGCTAGTTTATGTTCACGGATAGAAATGTCTTTTAAAATTTAATGTTGTTTGCTTGAAAATACAGTTGGATTTTTTCAGTGAAGTTTTTTAAAAATGTAATTTTTGAGAATTTCTTTCAGTGAAATGTTAACTATTTCCAGAATCCTAACTTAAAAAATCCTCAGTGAAAGCACTTGTTTAAACATCTCTAGCACACTGGTAGGTGCTATGGGTGCACATCGGCTTTGGAAAACCCCTGCTTACATGAAACAGGTTGGTTTCCTACAAACTGCTCAACTAATGAGTCTTAATATTATTAATCCCAGGATGTTAAACATCTTGCTTACTCGGGGGTAGATCTTTCTCCTGTTTGTAAGAGAAGACTGGGAAGAGCAAGAGATGTGCACACGGAGTCGCAATGCATGTAAAGCTTTGGGTAACATAATTGAACTGCAAGTACACAAATTGAAATGGCTACTCTGCTATGCATGTTTCAGTGGTTTGAAAATGTTATCTTTAGTATATATTGAGCAATGTATTTAGGAAATACTAACAGAAAGATAACTGCAATAATTCCCTGTTATTTTTAGTCTATCTTTATTATCTCAGCTACTTAACCAACACTGAGTGTTTGGGTTTTTTACCCACTAATTTCTTTATTCCAGCAGGATTGATGAAATCTCATGAATACTACTCAGCCCGATTTCAATAGTCAGCTTCTGATAATTGCTTTGGTTACTAAATACCTGACATGAACTTTTTGTTTCCCAAGCGGATTAGATTATCTAAGCATTGGGTTCCCTGTGGGCATTGAATTATTCAGCTGATTTCCATCTTGATTTTAATGCTGTTGTAACAATGAATAAAGTTGGTTGAGCTGAAAGTGATTGATATGACCAGAAGGATATTTGAACCTCGGAGGGTACTTTAGGGGTTTTTTTTAAGGCTTAAAAAAAAAAACACACCAAAAAACCTGAAAACCCACACCCAAAAAACCTTCTTACTTGGCTATATCAGAAATGTCTGTTAGAGTTAATGAAGGAAAAGTGAAGCTCTACTGCTTATCATATTAATACAGTTTTGGGTTTCCCAAGAGAGAATTTCTCATTTGTCTCAAGGTGATTTTTTGCATTGTACTTAAGTTGTCTGAATGATAAATAGTGCCCTAGGTAAGTTGCAGGCTGTATATGTAACGAAAAGTAATATTGCATTTGAAAGTTTTCTGATAAAGTGGAATCCAATTTTGCATTGAAAAGCTAAGATGAATTTTAACCACTTTTTTTCTGAAATTTCATCAGGCAGTCTGGGCTTATTAGGAAATGAGAAATTAGTCATTTAAATCTGCAGTGATTAAGGATTGACAAGGGTATTTGGTTAGAATCACATTTTTCAAGTAAAGATAGAACCTGTTTTATTTACTTTCTTTTATAAACCTCTGTATTTATATAAATACCCACTACATATAGATATATTTTATATACATAAAATATAGATATGTACATAGCAATATATATATTATATATATTTCTGCTTTGTTTAGCATAAGAAAAACTTCACATTAATTCTGAAGTCTAGTTGTTTGGGTGCTAATTAGCATTACTGTGAAATAGTCATCATTTTAGGTAACTGTTTATTCTTGAGAGTCTATTTGAAAAAAAAATATATTTTCAATGCCTTTTTTTCCATTTCATTGTAATTACTACTTAAAACTAAACTTCGCTGGAGAGGTGAGGCAGTTTATGTTACTGCCTTAGGCTGGTCGTGTTGCACCATTTGCACACAGTCGCTTTCATGTGTTATAACTTGCCATTAGGAGGCAGGGTATTGTCATTCTGCTGTTAGCTCCATTTTAGAGAAACTCAAAAGAAGTTTCTTATCTCAAACTCCAAGTAGTCTGAGTGAGAATATAAGACACATATTATGTGCCACTTTTCAAGGACACACTCTACAAGTGGCTCACTGGAAACTGTTCCAGAATGCTTAAGTTTTAAAGGGCAGAACGATTTTCATGGTTGATTTTGTTTCTATATGTGTGTATTTTTACTTCTAGCACATTTGATAAAGTACTGTTACACAACTGCCTCTTGGCTCCTGTGTTAGTCTTTGTACCAGGGTTTTTTAATGCTTTGCAATGTGATTCTGTAGCAATCTGTATGTGTATTAAAAGAAGGTTCCCTTTCTGCTATATTAGCGATGTCATCTCCACCTTTGTATCCTCAACCTGTCAGACGCTGCATATCTGGCTCAAGTTGAAAACACTTGTCCTAATTTCTGAAACTTTTCTTCTAAACTGTATTTAAAACTTCCTATGTTTTTAGTATCCTCCTCTTTTCTTCTCTGCTGACTTTGTTCCAGTCTTCATCTTATGTCTGACCCACTTAAGTGCCTGTGACTTTTTCTATGCTACTACTTATAATTGAAGCTGTTTACTTTGCTTTGTGCCCAAAATACCCCTGCCTCTTCAGATCTTTTCTCAGACAACACGAATCCTCTTTACTTGTAAGTCAGATTCTCCTATAGAGAACTTGTCATCAATAAAGCCTACTGGCCTCACCCACACGTGATTTCTAACAGCCCAGTTTGTGCTGAGACAGAAACTCTTTCATGTTATATACTTCTTTAATACCAAACAAAATTGCTGTTTGGTAAAATTCACAGTGATAATATGTAGCTGTTCAGCACAGTACTCTTTTTTTTTTTTCTTTTTTTTTTTTTTTTAAATCATGCTGCTAAAAATAAAATTATAACCTATTGCAT